>NC_077246.1:47659919-47959919 GCF_947179165.1 Solanum dulcamara
TCGATTCAAATCGCTAAGAAAAGTATGATATGAGAATAATTTTTCTTTTCTCTTTTTTTCCAACATTTTCTAAAGAAATTTTACAAATAATTATGAATATCGACCATGATTAATGACTTAAATGGAGAAGGTGAAGAAATATATCTATATATATAATCAATAATGTGAATAAAATAATTAGGACAAGTATTTATTTAAACTTTCATAAAGAACATTTATGTCACAAAATTCATGTTGAGGAGAGTGAATATGTGCCACACTTCAAGTAACATCTATCATGTGAGCTATTTCTTTATAAATAAATAGCATATACTTGATAATTCACATAACATGTGACTACAGAAAAGGGGTCGATTATTTAAGTAATGTCATTAATTCCAAAAGGGAATTTAGTTGGTAAATTGAGAACCTATGAAAAAAAGTACCAGGCATACCCTTACACCATGGAACACATAGCGCATATAGTCTTACAAGTAAATGTATTATAATATATTCATATATATATAGATTTTTAACAACTTACTCTTATAGGTATCCAATGACATGACCAGCTAAAAAATATTCAAGGGGGTCATATTTTCTATGGTTTACAATTTATAACATATCTAGCATATTCGTCAATATATAAAATATATGCATTTTCTATATGAAACTAGCGACACGTAAGAAATTGATCTAGTGTAGAACATATTTCATGGACAAATTTCTTACAATACAACTATAGTAAAACAAATAATTTCTGCAATAATAAGAAAGATAATATACAACTAGCAGCTTATAAACCAGGCGACAAGTAATAACTAGTATGTAAGGTGCATAGCACACATGATCATATAAACAAGTAAAGTACAGTAGTAGATGCACATATGAACTTATGACGTAACTCACTAGCTAACTAGTATCTATGTAAGTTATGCAATCATTCCTTTAGCCCATAGAAAAGTCGCATCCTAATTGAGACTTCTTTTACATACACACATATACACATTTATATACATACATACATACATCAGATAATTCAAATACACTTGATTCTTGAAGAAACCAACTTATCTTAAGCTTGAGAAGATTGGCGATGACCAAGAGTTGAAGAAAACACTAAGAAACAGTCATTACACATTTTGGAGATTATGGAAAATAAAATCTCTAAGTCTTAATATAAAAACAACAAGTTTGGCCGACATTCCCTTAAGTGCCACATGTCCCACAATGATTGAACAGTACATATATTTGTCATAAAATGGACATAAATGTTTACTCCAAAGTCGTATTGACAAACGGTTTATTTTTATGGAAACTAGACTCAAATACCTTTCATTTAATAGGTCGTACGAGCTCTAACTCTTTATATATTAGGATATATGCTCATTCAAAGTTAGATGATAAATTGGTTCACTTAAAATATTCCTCCATAATGAACCTTTAAACTTGAACTTTTTTTAATGATCTCTTTGGCCTATAACTTTTGTATAACACTTCCAATAACTTAATATAAGGATTACTTGGTATTCATAACCATTAAAAATAATATTCTCCCAATATTACATCGATGCATCGGTATTTACGAGTCACAAATATACTTTAAATTACGGGTTATTACACCTAGGTTGTATCAAGGCTACAACACTAGTATATGAGAGAGAAAAATACAGAGAAGGATGTCGAGCCTCAGGTAAAGCCCATTATTCACTAGCCGGTGGGGTCCAGGCCATTCCAGCCACCACCCGCACCAGTTATAGCTCCTGAGCTGTAGGCATCCATCATGAAACTTATAATAATGTTAGGGGATATGCAGCAGTAGGCCCCAGCTCAGTAGGGTTAGCCTACCACGGTAGCTCTAGAGGTCCAGCCGATGGGGTCCAAGCCATCCTAGCCATCACCCGCACCAGTTATGGCTCCCGAGCTGCAGGCATCTATTATGCAACTTCTTACAATATCGGGAGTATAAAGCAGTAGGCCCCAGCTCAGCAGGGTCAGCCTATCACGGTGGCTCTAGAGGTTCAACGGCCACTAGCCCCTATCATCGATCAACCAGCCATAGTTGATGGAGCCATGTCTCTATGCGAGCAAAAGGTGCTTGAGATATTTCAGAGATTGTCCTGCCTAGATTTTCCTGAGCTGTAGGGAAGGATGCCCAGGAGTTTCTGATTACATGCTAGGAGTAACTTTAGTACTAAGGACTTGTGAGGTCGAAAGGAGCCAAATTCACCGCTCACCAATTCTATAGTCCCGCCAGACATTGGTGGCGCTTGTATCTATCGACCAGGCTAGTTAGGTTACCGTTGGTCTCACGAAAGGAGTTTTTAGAGGCTTTCTTAGCCAAGTACATACCATGGGTCGTTAGGGAAAGGCTTCGTGATCAGTTCTCTATGTTGGACTAGAGCTCCATGACCATCTTGGAGTACGAGGTGAGGTTTCATGAGCTGTCTCGCCATGCCATTATGATATTGCCCATCGATGAGGAGAGAGTCCATTATTTTGTGCATGGACACAATTTTTAATTGAGACTGAGACTATGGATTTAGTAGGATGATCATTTTTATATATTATAGATCACATTTGCATTATAGAGCATATTTATCGCGAGGCCCACAGGGGTAGCGATAAGAGGGCTTTTTACCAGGGTAGTTACAACGGGTCCTAATCTAGGGGGAGAGAAACTTACAATAGGCCTTGCCAGAGGTTCCGACAGGGTCAAACTATCTAGCTTGTTCAGGCGGCATTACCTGCTTTAGAGAGTAGCCAGCACCATTAGGATGGTCCTAGCACGGGCTAGAGTTAGAGGGGATCAGATTCGGGATCTTCAGGTCTTGCTGGTTGTATTATTATGGGTCGTTCTTCTTAGGTATATTATGACTGCAGTGAACTAGACCATTGGTCTAGAGAGTGCCTCTGGTGAGGGCGTGGGGCAATTGATCCAGCTCCTACTGCATCCAAGCTAGTTTCAGTAGTATCCCTTCCAGCTAGAGGTGGTGGTCAAGATTAGGATCATCGAGGTAGCCAACTGGGTGCTAGAGGTGGAGTACGGGGAGGTAGGTCAAGTAGTAGATCAGACAGACTAGACAGAGGTGTTCAGGGCCATTTCTCCATAGCCCTAGCAAGGGTAGAGGCAAAGGCATCTGACTATGTCATTATAGGTATGCTTTTATTATGCCATCAGCCTGCCACAATATTATTTTATTTGGTCTCTACTTTTTCGTATGCTTCTGCCAATTATGCTCTATATTTAGGTATGAGTTCAAAGTCCTTGGCAGAGCCAATTCATGTTTCGACCTCGGTAGGTGAGTCCTTGGTAGTGAATCAAGTATTGCAATCTTTCTTAGTGATTATCCTGGGTTTTATACTAGAGTTGATCTTATTATGTTAGATATGGTTGATTTTGATATGATTCTGCGCATAGAATGGTTATTCCCCTACCACGTGATTTTAGATTGTTACACTAAGACTGTTACCTTAGCCATACCTGTCATTTCTCCGGTGTTGTGGTAGGGTTCATATAGCCCCATACCAAGAAGGATTATCTCTTTTATAGGGGTGCAACGGTTGGTTTATTTTAGGTGTTTAGCTTATTTGGCACATGTGGTGATGTTAGTAGGGAGGACCCTTCGATTGATTCAGTTCCTATAGTTTGGGAGTTTGCAGATGTATTTCCTACCGACCTACCAGGCCTACGCCAAAAATGTGATATTGATTTTACTATAGATTTGGAGCTAGACACCAAACCTATTTTTATTCTGCCTTATCGAATGGCCCATGTAGAGCTCAAGGAACTCAGTGTTCAGCTTGAGGGCCTCTTAGGTAAGGGTTTATTCGGCCTAGTATTTTTCCTTGGAGTGCCCAATCCTATTTGTGAAGAAGAAGGACAGTACAATGCGGATGTGTGTTGATTAGAGGTAGTTGAACAAGGTAACATTGAAGAACTTTACCCCATGCCTCGTATTGATGACCTATTTGATTAGCTTCAAGGTACCGTAGTGTTTTCTAAGATGGACTTGAGATTTGATTACCATCAATTGAGGATTCGGGCAGCGGACATCCCTAAGACCGCATTTAGGACTCGATGCAGCCACTATGAGTTCCTAGTGATGTATTTGGGTTTGACTAATGCCCTTGATGCCTTCATCGACTTGATAAACAATGTATTCATGCCATACCTTGATTATTTTTTCATAGTCTTCATAGATGACTGATGTGTATCTAAAAGACGATTTACGACGCCCAAAATATAGAGTTATTACGAGTACTGAAGCACATTTTATTAGTTGGATATGCGTTTTACTTAGTTTTAGGGATAAATGAAGTATGCATGAGTTGGTGTCATTTGTCTTGATATGATGAACTTTTGATGAGAAGTGGATTGAAGTTACTGTACGTAAAGCTTACTAATGGTCATGGAGACTTGTACTGGACATATGGAGTTGAAATGAAAAAGTTTGATCAAAGGAACAATACCACGAGCCTCACCATGGCTCGTGTTGAATTAGACGGTCAGTGGTGTCCACCTGTGGAAGGCATGGGACAAGGCAATGTAAGAAGCTGGGGAATTGGATTAAGTGTGTACATCATAACAACCATTACTGGCCATGGTCCGCAATATGCCCCATGTGGATAGTCGTCCAAAAGAAGTCATCCAATAAATTGGCTATGGAAAATACCAAGAGACACCACCATGAGGTGTGGTGCTCACCACTGGCCTTGGTGGGTGCCATGGTGGGATAGCCAGCCATAAATGGCCAAGGACAGCACCACAAGACACCACCACGAGCTGTGGTGCTCACCACTGGCCATGGTGGGTGTCATCAAAGAGTCCTGGAAAGCTATCTTTTTGAGGTTTCCTAGTGTAAAACCCCAAAAATTTTGAAATTCCTAAAAAGAGGAACAAAGAATGAAAATAGAGAAAAATGGCTTGAGGTGTTGACCATGAAAGCAATCACGGGCTATGGTGAGCACCCCGGACCGTGGTGAGCAACCTTGATAGAGATTCAGAGGCTTAAATCTGTAGGGAAATAACCATGATGAGGGACCACAGATCGTGCTAAGCACCATGGGCCGTTAAGACCTCTACGGTGACCCCTCCCCTAAGGCCCTAAGAAATTTCCCAAGTCGACCTCTTATATGACCTGCACCACGGCAATGGTTCACGGACATTAATTCCCTCCACGGACCGTTAAATTCTCCATGGAGAAAGTTCAGAGACTTACCCTGTAGAATCCCCATAAATATTTCCTAAGTACCTTACCATAGGACCCCACCACGGGCTATGGTGAGCACCACACACCGTGAAGGGTCCTAGTGAGGCCAGTTTGATCAGTTTTTTAAAAAGGCATTTTGGTCTTTCCTTGTGTTTTAATATTGGAGTGTAGTTGTTTTGGGGACTGAATTGATGTATCTAAAGACCTTAAGCCCTTCCCAAGCCCTCATTCTCACACTTAGACTCAAGACACACAAATTCTCTCCTCTTAAATTCTCTCCATGAGTTTCAAGCCAAGTTAGGGTTTCATCTGAAGGCATCTTCAAGTCTCCATTCCTTCTCAAACTTTTATTAGGGATTTGTTTCCCCAAGGTATTTGGGTATCATCCATGGGTCCTTCCACCCATGGAGCCCCAATGATTTCTCAACTTGATATTTTAATTTTAGCAAATGAAAACTTATGGGTTTTATATGATAATTCCAAATGCATAGATTGTTGTCAATTTGAAGTTGAGTTACCTATATTGATGTATATTGACTCTTAATTTCATGAAATGAATGATTTATCAAGGTTCTTATATGAAGGCATAAAAATAACTTTAAAGTATAATGGTGGGTTGTTTTAAGATATTTTAATTGATGCATTTTCATCATTCTCATGTATACTAGCATTGTCTTAAATATATTTGAAAGTTGTATGAAATGAACGAACCTAGTTTTCTTATGTTGAAATAAAGTTGAATTGAAAGTTTTGACTCCAAGTTTTTCTGAAAGAAAATGTTTATGTTTTAAAGGAGTCTTATAAAATGAAAGAAGGATTGAATGATGATGGAAGGGCTTTTTAGCCAAAGAATGGATTCAATGTGATAAGGACAATTATCATATATTTGAATCAAAGAAAAGGTTTTAATGAGCTATTCCACCTAATGATGATATTGATGTCTAAAGTTATACGAATATTTATGTTATTATGATATTAAAATGTAATTATGTGGGATTGACCTAGCACTGAATGTAGCATGTATATGGGGACTCGACCTAAGGGATCCTTAAGTAAAGTCTCATGTTTCATTAACTATGCGCCAACTTAGGAGCCCGTGTAGGCTATTTAGGCTAGAGGATCCACAAATAGCCCTTAAAGTTAAAGTTAAAGAAATGATTAAAGTTGAAAGAGTTCTACCCGACAAGTAGTCTCCCCGTTCCAATGTAGGGGGTTATGTTATATTACATGTAATAGCTTGCATGGTCTTAAATATCGGTTACAGACATCTTCCCACAAAATGAATGTTTTAATGAAGTATATGATGATTTTTCTTGAATGCATTCACTTATGTACTTGAATTATAAATGACTAAACATTTTCAATTATATTGCATGCTTGCATACTTAATACATTCAATGTACTGACACATACTCCTTGCCTAGATGATATCACCATTAAGGGACCGGTGTTGCTCCACATTCTCCTCCATATGGCTAATTAACTCATTAAAGTCTACATACCGCTTCAAATAGGGTCTTGTTCATAGTTCTGAAGTTCTCCACAACTATGAATAGGAGGCTATGGGACGTTTAGAAAAGTTTTCACTTCTTTCAAATTCATGTCGTTCCCTAAAGTTTCCTAAGACTTCCTCTAACTAATGAACCATTTTGTGTTCTCTAGATATTGCCTCGAGGAAGAGCATCTCCAAAAGCAAGGGTCGATGATGAGGACCAAGCTCCTCCGGCCCCTGATGCTCCACATTATAAGGAAGGAGTAACCCATGCAAAATTTTGCAATATCATCACATTGTTGGCTCAAGCCATAGTCAACCAATGGAATCAAGGTATTCCTCTTCCTCAATTGCAAAATCTAGCTTCTAGGATTCAAGATTTCAAAAGGATAAATTCTCCCAAGTTTGATGGTTTGAAAGTAGATGAGGACCCTATAGAGTTCATTGATGAGGTTTACAGGATTCTGGCCATTATGGATGTGCCTCCAAATTAAAATGCCAAATTAGTGGCCTATCAACTCAAGGATGTGGCAAGAGTTTGGTATAGGCAATGGGTCATTTAGAGAGGTGGAGATATGAGGCTGAAAGAATGGGAAGAGTTCAAAGGTGCTTTTTTAGACCGCTTCTTTCCATTGGAGCTAAGGGAGGCCAAGATACAAAAGTTCATCAAACTTCATCAAGAGAGTGTGAGTGTGAGAGAGTATACCCTTAAATTTACAAAATTTTCCAAGTATGCTCTCTTCATGGTCTCCGACCCCAGGGCAAGGATGAACAAGTTCATTTATGATGTCTCTAGCTTGGTGTCCAAGGAATGCAAAATGTCCATGTTGGCCAAAAATATGGACATCTCCTGACTCATGACATATGTAGAGAAAATTGAATAAGAGAAGTTGAGGGAGAGGTCAAGAAGGTTCAAAAAGACTAGAGTGGATGGTGGAGGGTTCAATCCTCAAAGGTCCAGTTATGGTAGAAGTGGAAAAATCCAAGGTGGGAAACAATTTATGGGATAATGTTCCACTAATATCCCTCCTCCAAGCTTCAAAAAGGACAAGGGTTCCAACCCAATGGACCCAAGAGATAATATTGGTTCTCTAGCTTTCCCCGCTTGCAAGAAGTGTGAAAACATTCACAAAAGGGAATGCTTATCCAGCTCCAATGCATGCTTCAAGTATGGTAAACTGGGTCATCATACTCTAGATTGTAGAGGTGGTGGTGGTAGGTATCAAAGCCAAATTACTCATGGTCAACAAGATCAAGGAAGTGGCCAACGCACCAACCACTTCTATGCTTTGCATGGGAGGCAAGAAGCTGATAAAGCACCAAATGTTGTTACTGGTATGTTAAAGGTCTTTACTTTTGATGTGTATGCATTGTTAGATCTGGGTGCAAACTTGTCATTTGTTACTCCATTTCTAGCAAATAGGTTTGATGTGTTACCCAAAATATTAGTAGAGCTTTATTTGGTGTCTACCCTCATTGGTGAGTCGATTGTTGCTAGAGAAGTCTATAAGGGTTATCCCATGTCTATCTTGCATAAAGTTGTTCCTTGTGATCTCATTGAGCTTGATATGGTAGATTTTGATGTTATACTTGGGATGGATTGGTTGCATGCATCTTATGCCTCTATAGATTGTAGGACTTGTTGATTCAAGTTTCAATTCCCAATTGAGTCTATTCTTGAATGGAAAGGTCATGATTTGGTAGTAAAGGGTAAGTTCATATCTTGTTCAAGGCCTGAAAGTTGATTGCTAAGGGTTGTATTTACCACATTTTGAGGGTTAGAGATGTCAACTCTGAAAGTCCCTCTCTTGAGTCAATGCCATAGTCAATGAGTTTTCCGATGTCTTTCCCGATGACCTTCCTGGTATCCCTCCCAAAAGGGAAGTTATTTTTAATAATGATCTCCTAACCGATACTCAACCTATCTTCATTCCTCCTTACTGAATGGCTCCGGCTGAATTGAAAGAGTTGAAGGAATAATTAAAATACTTGTTACAAAAAGGATCATAAGGCCTAGAATTTCACCTTAGGGTGCTCCCGTATTGTTTGTAAGGAAAAAGGATGGGTCGCTTTGAATATGCATAGACTACCATCAACTGAACAAAGTGACCATTAAAAACAAGTACCTAATCCCTAGAATAGATAATTTATTTGATTAATTGCAAGAGGCAAGTCATTTCTCCAATATTGACCTTCGGTCTGGCTATCACCAACCAAGGGTAAGGGAGTGTGACATTTCCAAGACGACATTCCAAATAAGATATGGTCACTTTGAGTTTATGGTAATGTCATTTGGATTGACGAATTCCCCGACGGTGTTTATGGATCTAATGAATAGGGTATTCAAACCCTACCTTGATACCTTTGTGGTGGTTTTTATTAATGACATCTTAATTTACTCTACGGGTGAGGAAGAGTATAAGAATCACTTAAGGGTTGTGCTTCAAACTTTGCGGGAAAGGAAACTATTTGCTAAACTTAATGTGAATTTTGGTTGAAAGAGGTGGCCTTTCTTGGTCACATAATGTCCGGCGATAGGATCAATATTGATCCTAAGAAAAAAGAAGTGGTCAAGAATTGGCCTAGACCATTGTCTTCTTCAGATATTAGAAGCGTCTTGGGTCTAGCCAAGTACTATAGAAGATTCGTGGAAGGGTTCTCTTCTATCTCATCTCCTATGAAAAGTTGATTTAAAAGAAGAAGAAATTCATATGGATGGATGAGTGTGAGTTTTCAAACCCTAAAAGATCGTCTTACCTCCGCTCCTATTTTGACTCTTCCGGAATGATTAGAAGGGTTTGTGCTCTATGTGATGCTTCAAAGATTGGTTTGGGTTGTGTCTTGGTGCAAAATGGTAAGGTCATAGCCTAAGCTTCTAGACAATTGAAAGTACACGAGCATAACTATCCTACCCATGATCTTGAGTTGGCGGCCGTTGTTTTTGCTTTAAAGATTTGGTGGCATTACCTCTATGGGGTACATGTAGATGTGTTCACTGACCATAAAAGTCTTCAATATGTGTTCACCTAAAAGTACCTCAATCTAAGGCAAAAGAGGTGGCTATAAGTCCTCAAGAACTATGACATGAGTGTGTATTATCATCCAAGTAAAGCAAATGCACTTAGTAGAGTGTCTATGGGTGTATGGCCCATGGATAAAGAGAAGAGAGAGTTGGAAAGGAGGTTCACCGATTGGCTAAATTAGGGGTAAAGTTGAGTGGTACCGATGATGGTGGTATGGTTGTTCATAATGGGTCCAAATCCTCTTTGGTGGTGGATGTCAAGTCAAAACAAGACCTTAACTCAACATTGTAGAGTTAAAAAGGTTGGTGAAGGAAAAGAAAGTAGAGGTCTTTTCACAAAGGGAGAGATGGGGTACTATAGTATCAAGGTCGGTTGTGTGTTTTAGATGTGGATGGCCTAAGGAGTTTGATTTTGGAGGAAGCTCATAATTCTTCATTCTTTATTCATCCCGATTCGACCAAATTATACCGCAACTTGAAGGAGCTTTATTGGTGGGGTGGCATGAAAAAGTACATAACAAGGTTCGTGTCTGAATGTCCGAATTACCAAAAAGTGAAGATTAAACATCAAAGGCATGGTGTCCTAGAACAAGATATTGAAATACCTACTTGGAAGTGGGAAGATGTGAATATGGATTTTGCAGTGGGTTTGCCTCATACTCGAAAATATCATAATTCAATTTGGGTAATTGTTGATAGAATGACTAAGTCGGCTCACTTCCCACTGGTTAAGACCTCTTATAGTGTCGAAGATTATGCTAAGTTGTATATTTGGGAATTGGTAAGGTTACATGGTGGGCTGTTGTTAATCATTTCAGATCGTGGTACCCAATTCACTTATCACTTTTGGAAATCATTTCAGAGGAGTCTTGGTACTAAGGTAAAATTAAGCACCACATTCCACTCTCAAACTAATAGGAAAGCTGAAAGGACAATTCAGACGCTAGAGAATATGTTAAGGGCTTGTATGTTAGAGTTAAAAGGGTATTGGGATGATCATGTATCGCTCATCAAGTTTGCCTATAATAATAGCTACCACTCAAGTATTAAGACGACATTGTTTGAGGCTTTGTATTGGAGATGATGTAGGTCTCCGGTTAGTTGGCTTGAAGTAGGTGAGATAACCTTTTTGGGCCTTGATTTGGTTCTTATGCTTTAGAGAAGGTGAGAGTCATTAGAGAAAGGTTGAAGATGGCCTAAAGTAGTCAAAAGTCCTATTCAAATACTAGGAGAAGGGATCTTGAGTTTAATGTGTATGATTGAGTGTATTTAAAGGTTTCACCCATGAAGGGTGTAGTTCAGTTTGAAAAGAAGGGGAAATTGAGCTCTAGGTATATAGGGCCTTATAGAAACTTGAGGCGCATTGGCAAGGTTGCTCATGAGTTTAATTGCCTTCAAAAATGACCATGGTGCATCCAGTGCTCCATGTGTCTATGTTGGGAAAATGTGTGGGTGATCCTAGTTCTATTGTTCCATTGGAATTAGTGGGTGTTGAAGAAAATTTAACCTATGAAGAGGTTCCGATTGAAAATTTTGACCGGCAAGTCAAGAGATTGATGAATAAGGAAGTTGCATCCATCAAAGTCCATTGGAGGAATCAACAAGTTGAAAGTGCTACAGGGGAAGCAAAAGAGGACATGATGAAATGTTACCCTAATCTCTTTCATTCTACTCAAGTCTAAGGTACTAAGTTATTCATGCTCAAATATTTAAGACTCCTATGTTTTAGCTTTCTTAAGTCTTCATATGTATGGATGTTCATGAAGTTGATTTTTAAAGTCATGTTTTATGCTAAATTTAAAGATCTCATGTTTATACATCTCAAGTGTCATTGTATTCATGTTGGGTTGCTAGTCCTCGTGCCATGTCCCTTTTTATGCTAGTGATTCTCATTCGAGGATGAATGTTCTCAAGGGAGAGATATCGTAAAACCCCAAAAATTTTGAAATTCCCAAAACGAGGAATAAAGAATGAAAATGCAGAAAACTAGCACTAGGTGTTGACCACGAAAGCAATCACAGGCCGCGGTGAGCACCATAGACCATGGTGAGAAACTGTGGTAGAGATTTAGTGGCTCAGACCTGTAGGGAATTGACCAGGATGAGGGATCACAGAACGTGGTGAGCGCCACGAACCGTGAATCCCTCCGTGGTGACCCCTTCCCTAAGGCCCCAAGAAATTTCCCAAGGCGTCCTCCTGCAGGGCCTACACCACGGCCACGGTTCATGGACCGTGATGCCCTCCATGGATCGGTAAGGTCTTCGTGGAGAAAGTTCAGAGACTTACCCTGTAGACTTCCTAAAAATATTTCCTATGTTCCTTACCACAGGTATCCACCACGGGCAGTGATGAGCACCAAGGACCGTGAAGGGTCCCCGTGAGACCAGTCCGATTAGTTTTTTAAAAGGGCATTTTGGTCTTTTCTTGTGTTTTAATGTTGGAGTGTAGTCATTTTGGGGATTTAATTGACCTATCTAAAGGCCCTAAACCCTTTTAAATCCCTCATTCTCACACTTAGACTCAAGACACACAAATTCTCTCCTCTCAAGTTCTCCTAAGAGTTTCAAGCCAAGTTAGGGTTTCATCTCAAGGCATGTTCTAGTCTCCATTCCTTCTCAAGCTTTCAATAGGAATTTTTTTTCCCCAAGGTATTTGGGTATCATACATGAGTCCTTCCACCCATGGAGCCCAAATGATTTTTCAACTTGATGTTTCAATTTTAGGTGATGAAAACTTATGGATTTTTATATGATAATTTCAAGTGCATAGATTATTGTCTATTTGAAGTTGATTTACCTATATTGATGTATATTGACTCTTAATTTCATGAAATGGATGATTTAGCAAAGTTCTTATATGAAGGCATAAAAGTAGCTTTAAAGTATAATGGTAGGTCATTTTAAGATATTTTAATTGATTCATTTCCTTCACTCTCATGCATGCTAGTATTGTATTAAATGTATTTGAAAGTTGTATGAAATGAACCCACCTAGTTTTCTTATGTTAAAATAAAGTTGAATTGAAAGATTTGACTCCAAATAAAGGTTTTATGAAATCAAATATTTATGTTTTAAGGGAGTCTTATGAAATGAAAGAAGGATTGAATGATGATGAAAGGGCTTCCCAGCCAAAGAATGGATTCAATGTGATAACGACAATTCTCACATATTTAAATCAAAGGAAAGGTTTTAATGAACTATTCCACCGAATGATAATTTTGATGTCTAAAGTTATACAAATATTTATGTTATTATGATATTTTATTTTTTTTACAAATATTATGATATTTAAATATTATTTCGTGGGATTTACCTAGCACCATATGTAGCATGTATATGGAGACTCGACCTAAGGGGTTATTAAGTAAAGTCTCATGTTGCATTAACTATGCGCCAACATAAGATCCCTTGAAGGCTATTTAGGCTAGTAGATCCACAAATATCCCTTAAAGTTAAAGTTAAAGAAATAATTTAAAGTTGACGGAGTTTTACCCGATAAATAGTCTCCCTATGCCAACGTAAGGGGTTATATTAGATTCTATCTCATAGCTCCCATCGTCTTAAATGTCTTTATATTGTTTGCAAACTAAATCTTGTTTATTTGTCATTATATATTTTTTTTTTCTTAAATCAAAACCAAAACCCCCACTTTTACTTTATGCACTCTTATTTTTAGGAAATAACAATTACAACTGAGATGGGTTAGCTAATAGAATTGTTTCAACCTATTCCCTATGAGATTGACCCCGACTCTTAGTTGGGTAAATATATTTTTAATGATCATATATATTTATTTCAAGAGGTATACTTGAATGTTATCAAAAATGGCTTCGTTGCTGGAGAATATGGCTTTGAGATATTCTATTAGTTGCTAATTCAGTTTGTAGTTCTATTTCCTAATTTTACTTTTTGTTTCTTGTTTTTGTTTTTAAAAGGAACAGATAGTGCATGTGATAACGCTCAATTATACCTCTCGATAGAGATATAGACAATCATTAGTAGTATATTTTACCCAACTAAGAGTCAGGGTCTAACCCACAGAGAATAAGTTGAAACAAGTTCTATTAGCTATCACTCTTCAGTCATAATTGCTACTTCCTAAAAATAAACTTGCATAAAGTAAAGATAGGGGTCTGGTTGTGTTTCAGAAACAAAATAATAATGTGGTGAAAAATAAACAATATTGAATTTGTAAACTATATGAAGACTAGACTAGGATTGTGTTCCCGTGACTTGTAAGTTACTAGGCTAATCGTATTCATGATATCGTTCATTGTATTGCATGCAAAATCTAGCGAGTTCGATAATATCTAATTCACCTCCCGATCCTTCTTAGACATATCACATTCATCTTCTCCCAGTCGCATAATATATATCTTACTAACCCTCACCCTGGATATCAGATTACTATCCTCCCGGTTTTAAGTAACTTAGACAAAGTTTATTCCTTCTTTCAAAGACACACTCTTCGAATTACTGTTGTGATAGTCTTTTTCTAATCACTACCTCCCTCCTGAGAAAGCAATGAATATTGGAAATTTCTTAATGTATGAACTCACTAAGAAAGACCTTTGAATAAAGAAATCACAGTACATGCAAAAACGATTCACAAATATGAATCCTACATTTGCCTATTCTAGTTAAGTCGTCATGGTTCCCAAAATCCTAGTTGTGGGTTTAGCCTTGAATAATTATGATGAATAACTCAATAAAAAATGAATGAAACATGTATTATAAGGATTACAAATAACAATGAACCAAACTCACAATTTAAGAATAAGATTTAGAATCAAATCACCAAAACTAGAACTCGAAGAACCTAGGTTGTGTATTCTTCTTCCAAATCTGTCCAGTTGCATGTGGATGATGAACCAATGGATTTTTGGTCGTGTAATGTAGCCTCTAAACAGTAGTAAAATAGTATTAAAAGTATAGTAAAAGTGTGCCATAAAAATATAACACAAGAGGGTGTTTATAGAAACCTAAAACTAATCCTAAACGAACTAGGAAAACCAACTTGGTTTTGGACTTGGATGGTGCTGGACGGGAGCCACCATGGCCAGTGGTGGGAACCACATATCGTGGTGGCCTTCATTGGTCATTTTGTTGGCCTTTTGTGGATGGAAAACCCACAACAGCACCCACCACGGCCAGTGGTGAGGACCACAACTCGTGGTAAGGCCCTTGGTGGTTGCATTGGCTACTATTGCCTTGGTCATGTTGCCCTTGCCTTGTCCATGTCACAAATTGCCTTGGAATTTTGATGGATGGCCACCCAACCACGGTACCCACCACATCCAATGGTGAATACCATGACTCATGGTGAGGCTTCTTTGGTGTGAGCCTTAGCCAATTTCTTGGCAGCTTACTTGGGAGCCTTCTTCACGGATTGGAGGAGCTTTTCACGGCCAGTACTGCCTACCTTGGACCATGGTGGCTCTGTTGGTTTGCATATGGTCATAAAATGTTGATTTAATCTCTCAACACCAATTCCAAGGTCCCTCAAGTCCCGGTAAAGTTCGTTCTTTGAGTTTTTCTTGCGAAACCTTACAAAACTCAAGTCAACCTAGAACTTCTTGCATATTTTGCTTTTCTTTTGACCTCACCTCAGTACCAAGCTACAAATATCCTTCAAGATAAATCAAATTTCCAAATAAACCATGCCAAATTCCATCAACCCAACTGTGCTTTAATTTTTTTGAAAACTAACTAAAAACACATATCAAACTAACAAAATGCGCTTTAGAACTTACAATAACTCCTTGTTTTAAGCATCGTAAATATTGTATTTTGGCGACACATCAACACCCTCAACTTAGAATTATTTCTTATCCCCAAGCAATAACAAAGCATAAACCAAACGATGCACAAATACAACCAACTCATAGGAAATATATAGCAGCCCTGCAACATAAAACTCATGCCCAACTACACTTATGCAATCCACTCATGCTCTAACCACTCGCTAAGATTACTTCATGACATTGTACTATCCATAGCTTAACCAAATCAATGCAAATAGTCATAGACCAGTCAATGTAGCAACCAAACAACACAATCACGGTGCTCTCACTACAAAGAAGTCTCTCACACAATGTATATAAGCAAAATAGAGAGTGAAACAAGATTAGTCGCACTCTCAAAAGAAGTTCAAACAATGCAAAAAGTAAAGATCATAGGCTTGTCCTTATTTTCAGCACTTCAACTCTTTAATAACCTATTTAGGATCACAATAGGACTTTTTAGGCTTGTAATATAGGCTCGAGCTTGGGTAGGATACATTTAAGATAAAAGTGACAATTTTGCCATGTCAAACGCTACTTTGACTTAGCTATTTGTTTTCAACCCCCCAAATTCTTGTTGTTCCCCTATTTCCTCATTCTTTCTTCTCAAGAATTGCTTCCGCTTTTGTTCAATCTTATTCTTTATTTTATAACTCATTTTTACACTTATTTCCTTTTTCACCTGTGGCCACAACCCATGTTTTTTCTTATATTCTCTTCCCACAATTCTTTTCATATCTTAAATTTTCTTCTTTCCTTATGACAGTCACCCTCAACTAGGCTTTTATCTTGAGTTGGTCACTTATGAGACATCGATGGTCACTTTTGCGATGCCTGTGGGACTATTTTAGTCTGTTCTTCAATTATAATTCCAAAAGTTCAAACTCTCATATCTTTCTCATTTCTTGGTGGAATTTAGCGATTCAAAGTCTTAAGTGTGGGTAATTGTTGGGAGATCACATAGAATTGTTTGGGAGTTAATGGGGAGGATTCATTTGAGGTAAAATCGTGCTATAACCTATTGCCATTGTTGATTTTAGGTTAAATTTGTTATATTCTTACATGTTTAGTTGAGTTTGTTTCGAGCATTGGATTGCGTTCAATTTTGGAACAAACATTCAGGGTTGTATATGAGATCTTTTCATGGAGTCAATTTTGGAATTAACAGAGTGGGTACCACATTCCCGTGTTTGACTCCAAAATTGGTTCATCTCCACTTTTAGTAAATTTAGTATCAAAATAATCGCATTGACATTGTGTACCTATTTTTGATAGCGTGGCAGCTTTTGGAGGGCGTTTGGAAAAAAGGAAAGCTCTGGTTCTGTGATTTTGGAGCATGCGTGATGGGCCTCCAGGTAGGCTATGACTTTGTTCCTTAGATTGAGCTTAATTATGTGAATGCCTATTGAATAGTTGGAATTCAGGGTGGTTAGCTATTGAACCATGCTTAGGTGTTTATAAATCATGTCTTAAGTTTATTTTGGGAAATTTTGGGAACTTGTGAGCATGTGGGGAAATAAAG
This sequence comes from Solanum dulcamara, assembly GCF_947179165.1. Lineage (NCBI taxonomy): Eukaryota > Viridiplantae > Streptophyta > Magnoliopsida > Solanales > Solanaceae > Solanum > Solanum dulcamara. The sequence goes on from NC_077246.1 coordinate 47,676,930, forward strand.
AGTATATTGTTCCTTTCAAAGTGATCATCCATACCTTGTTTCCTTGTTAATTACTATTTTCTATGATATTGAGTATGTTTGGCCTTAGTCTAGGCTTACGCTAGTATTTCCATAGACTTGTGTTAGTTGGAGCCATTAGGCCTTGCTTTCACTCCAACGTCGAATAGGATGGCTTAGCTCTCTGTAGATTGGAATAGCAAACTTGAGTCTGGTAGTTTGTGACTTAGATTAGGCGTTACCTCAGCTTAACGACCTTCTACCCTTCTCCCTCTTCTTTCAGCTTATTGGTGGAAGATTGGAGCTCTTGGGCCTCGTTTGGTAGTTTGGAGTCGGGCTAGTTCATGTTTGGAGTACCGGGTTGAATAACTGTAGATGCACGATGTTTAATGGAGACTTATGACCATAGATTTATTTGGATACTCTCAGCAGCTACATTGATACTTCTGCCAGGCATCCAAATTCAAGTTCTGGCCTCGACCACATTGATACTTTCGGTGGGTATCCATATTCAAGGTCTGGCCTCGACTATATCAATATCTTTGGTGAGCATCCGAATTCAAGATTTGTCCTCGATCATACTAATATCTTTGAAGAGAACCTGGTTTAAGGTTTGTCTGTGCACTTTCAGATTCTATTGGTTCGAGATAAGAATCTGGTTCTACATTCTCTAGCCTTGGATTTGCGGGTTCAATTCTTAGTAGTTGGTTCAAGTCTCAGTAGTTTTAACTATTCTATGTACTCTTCGGGTTTATGGGGGTCCACTCGGTTTTTATTTTAATTTGTGCATGAGTGTACCTCCTAGGTTTATGGGAACCTATTTAGGTGTAGTTAGCTTATAGATTACCTTAGTTAGTTCTTTTACACTCGTGTGCATTACTTTAATTTAGACTTCCTTCCTTGATCTCCATTCTGTTCTATTCCCTCTTTTCATACTGTCTTTACTTTTTAAGCTCTGTCGGCTTTTGATGCCTACTGAGTACTTATTATTTGATACTCATACTACACTCTGCATCTGTTTTTGTGATACAAGTCTGAGCACTAGTTACCAGCGCTGATTAGGGCCAGTTGTAGTTTGCACCAGAGATGAGGGTGAGCACTTGGTATTTTGGGATCTTACTTTCCTATCTGTATATATTTGACTTATCTTTTGCTTTTTGAGACACTCTTTGTTTTCGTAGTATACTTTTGGGACTTGTATCAGTATTTTACAATAGCTCTGTATTTGTGACTTCCAGGTTTTGGGAGAAATTTTTTATTTTGATGTATATATGTTATTAGATATGTTTCCGCTTATTCTTGTTGTTTCTGTATTTGTTTAGTATTGTTTAGTTTGTGCCCTCAATCCCATTACTTGTAATTTTGGAATACGGTTAGCTTACCTACTGTTAGATTATAGTAGGTTCCATCATGACTCGTGGCATCGAGTCGTGACACCAGAACAACTATCATTTGCGCCCGATTAGCGCTCTCATCCATCCATGTCTAATGTATTATTTATGACTGCTGATCCCAATTATTATCATAATACATACCATCATCCATAGGAATTTTCTTCTATTTCACAATCCTTACCTCTATTGACTACTTTTCGACACACTTTCATACCTACACACACTATTCCTTAGCCACAAGACTTATCGACTTCCAGATTATCTTTTGGAGCACCATCTTCCGCGATTCACCCTCCTACCTATCAGATTTGAGACTTAGAGATTCCATCTCTGAGTCAGAGGCTTAGGTTGCAGCTCTCTTATTGATTCAACATTATGTACTTTCAGGATTAGCACTTACAACTACTCTGAATAGGAAGGATCTGCTTGAGCTAGTAGCTAGAGAGAGGGTCAGGCTTGATTGAGTGATAATTGAGCCTGATGGATTATCGTAAGTTTGTTTTGTTAATTAATAAGTTTATTTTATTTATTTCTTCTATAAAAATTATTTATGAATTGAAATATTTATTATGGGTTTTAAAGGTAGCATCCCCCAAAGAAGGTTACTAGGGATCTATAGGAGAGCGTTAGCAGGCCTATTACCCAACATTATTACTCTTGGCACGAGATTTCAGAGAGGATATGCAAGGTCATGTTTAGTGAGTTTAAGCTATTGAATTATTATTTATTAAAGTTTAATATTAATTAGTGTAATTTAATCATCTAACGCTAGTCACTTTATTTCCGGACAATGTATACTTGGAAACAAAAGTACAATATGATCATTTCAATCACTTTTGAGAGGAAGACCAATGTGAGGTTGTCTAGTTGGCTAAAACACAGGTCGAAGCACAAAGATATGTGAAATTTGGCTTTTGTCAGATGTCTTTGAGCAGTTGTGTCAATATTGAGGAACAAATGAATTCAAAACTGTCTTAACATGCCAAGAAAGCTAGAAACAGTGTTAAGGATGACTTGTTACACATAAAGGTGCAAAGAACATTGGAACCATAACGAGGGAAATGGTTAGTTTCCTAGAATTAAACTTCTAATTCATTTGTTTAAATAAAGTTGGTTAAGTATTACTTGTTTGTCTCAAATTACATTTTATTTGCATGAAAATCATTGGAGAGAACCTCCACTCAAGGTGAAGTGTTTAAGTGGACTCATATAAAGAAGAAGAAGGGTGAGCGAAATTCGGATGAATGGGTTCAGCCAAGACTCTGTCTTATTCGTCCCCCTTGCCACTTTGTAGCCAAATTCGAGCTGCTTCTTTCGCAGTAGGTTGGATGGACATGCCCAGAACTTGTTGACTCTTTATTTTATAGTTTGCGAACAACAAATCCAAGTAAGGAATTCAGTTGACCGAACGGAAGGTATTAGGCATCCCTCAAGTCCCATGGTTCTAGCACATTTGCTTTATTGATTTATATATGGCTTGAGCTAATTTTAAATATGTTATACTTGTTAACTTAAGAATAAAAATGATATTTACTCTCCTTCTTTGATTTATTATAAATTACTTAAAACTGTCTTGTTTCCAACCTTGCCACGAATTATTAATTATCACATATAAAAATCTTAAGGATTTTCTTTGAGTTAAAAATCCTAAACCATTCTTTTGGAGTAAAATTTTTTTTTTTTTTACAATGGATTTAAAAATAAAAATCACACCACTCTCTCTCTCCTTAGTCCTCAGTATCTATCAAAACAAATAAATAGACAGAACTCCATACGTTAATCTAACAAAAGAAACGAGAATATTTAATTATTCCTCCAAAAAATTAAAAAAGAAATTAGGTGTGAACCCATTAAAAAAACATTTGAATTAAAATCAAGGCAAACAAATTTGTACAAAATATTATTTTTACTAATCAAAATTAAATATTATATTACACTAACTATATAGTTACTTTATGCCAACAAATTAGATCCTTTGATCTTCATATTTTTTACTAAAATTTTCATAACCCAAAGTTTAATCCATTTCAACAGTAATAAATTTATCGAACTTTAAAGATTCACTCTTTAAATGTCTTAAACTAAGATTAATGTTCCTACAATATACTAAAGGTGACTTTCCATATAAGCATAACAAATATATTTTTATTTTGAAGTAAAAGTTCAACTAAGAAAAAAAATAAAACTGTTAAATAAAACCATCGTACGCATACAAATATTTTGCATGTAAAATAATAACCACATATTTCATTAATTTTACTCTAAATTTAACGAAATCGAGAAATTTCAACATACTTCCTGTTATACCTCTAAGAATATGAATGGGTTAAATACATACAAAATTTGAACGACTTTATAACATCAAAATCACATCTTATATAATTATAAAATTAAATCATACAATAAAGATCAAGTGTTGCCTTTTGTGAAAATTATGTGGTGAGTCCTTGATTGTTTTTGTGTGTTGTAGTATGTATTGGAGTAGTGTAGTACATGTGTGTTGTGTGTTAGTAGAGGGAAATGTGGTTTGGAATAGTGGGGGTAGTTAGGTGTGGTGAGGTAATGGTGAGTGAAATAAGGTAAAATGAGGGGTTGTGGGAATTAGTGGTTTTAGGATTTATTTTAAAAGAAAAAAAATAAAATTAAAAATATATAATAATAGAAATATTAACTAAATCCTTTCATACTAATAAACTGCATCAGAAAAGTTAAATGACTACTCTAAAATAAAATGTAACTAACAAAACAATTTAAAATACAAACTTATTTTTTTTAAAAAAATTAATATTAAAAAACATATATTTTGTAAATTTTCTTTTCTTTAGAACAAAACTTACACTAAAATATGACTTAATTTTTTATTGTAATTTTCAAAAATTTTAAAATAAACTTACTAACAATAAGATGAAATCAAAATATCTAATTTAGATATAACAGAAATTTTTAAGCACTAAAAATTGTGTAAAATTTTGAGTTCGGTCAAAAATTAGGTATCTACATATGTGATTAATCTCTCTCGTCAGCATAGTGTGTCCCATAATCCATGCTCTTCCTCTAGTAGCGAGGACATCAAAAGTGATGAAGAAGATTATGTAGCCTCGATTCCTTAGCATCCCTTGTTATTTTATTACTTTTGATACTTTGTGAACATTTAATTTTTTATGAACTTTTGAAAGACTTTATAAGTCTTTATGTTATATAATTTGTGTGTTTAATGATATTCTATGATGTTAATTTTGATATTGTGTATAATTGAGAGTGAATTAGTTTGTTTGATATGACTGAGATTGAATATATATATATAAAATCAACAAATACAGAAAACCGATGGATAAGGCCCCTTTTATCCGTTTCTTAATTTTTCTTAAAAATTCAAATATTGTGATGTCGTCCATCGCTTTGATCTTCAATAAAGAACAAAGCGACGAATAGTGTCCATTTTTTTATTAAAAGAAATATTTTAAAAAAAGAAAAAAGAACATGTCCTTCGTTCTATAGTGACGCCATCATGACCCTATCCTAATTAGTAGGAGAAACTACTGTTGATCCGATACAAAATGTTGGTATAATATATCACAATTATAATAAATTATAGTTGAAAATAAAACAAACTAATTAAATAAAAATATATTCAAGCTGAGGCGCGGATATTTCGCTCTCTTTAAGGAGATTAAAGCCCACTGTAGTATAATCTACATCAATCTAGCAGTAGTACTATTGACTTGTTCCCTCCAAGATACAACAGCCCAACAACGTCGTGTAACTCAGACAACTCTGGATTAGTTGAAGTGTCCAAAGCTCCACCTAAAGAACACCTTCCTTCAAGATATAATTATTCCCTTTTGTATAGTGAATTAGTTAAAGATTTAGAGTAATTTCTTTATCGCAAATCTCTCTTACACTACACTAACTTTACTACACACTACAATATTTATCCAGACTTCTCATCTTTCTTGCATTCTTTTCACAAAGGAAGAAACGCCACTATTTATAGATGTGGAATTCTTCCTTGTCTTGAATAGGAATAAAGTGGATAATAACGTAGGTAAATGAATGGAAGAATTATTCCTTGGAGGTTACATAAGTTACAATACATAATGAGGTATAACATGACTTAGTGGTTACATAAGTTATACCAAGAATAATTGACCACATTCTTGTCAATTTATATCCACTAAAATAATATGCTTTAATATTATAACTTAATATTAAAATGTCATGCTCCAACATTTCCCCACTCATTTTATATTAGAATAAGAGAGTACTTCACAATTTAGTTAAAGGAAGACTATTATGCATTATGAAGGTGTGCTCTGCATTGAACCTTCACTTAGTAAGACTGTAACCTTTACTCCATAGTCAGTAGTGGTCTCAGACTTGAATTGTGACTACTTAAATAAAATAAAGTATCATTTTTTACACACAATAATTAAGGTGTTGACATAAACTTTAATAACCAACACATTACGGCTTTGTGTTATCCCGATTTTCATGGGTGTTTTTGAGAACAAGCTCATTCTCATAGAAAAAGGCCTACTTTCACATTCACATAGGTGAAATTGGTTAAGGGTACTCCCATAATTTCGACACCCCACTCATATGAGATACAAACTTCTATTAAAAGTTCAAAGACTCAATATCCACAAATCATTGTAGGATAAATGCAATTACATCATAGGAATTTAATAAAATAATTATTAGTGCATTTCACAATAAGTCATTATATGATTCATTCTTCCCATTGAACATGCTTATAGGATCTCTAGTCCCCAGGTTAGATTTTCTCATATATTGTAAGACCCCAGAATTTGAAAATTCAAAAAACGAGGATCAAAACATGAAATTTCTGAAATCTGTAATTTTTGGTATCAGATGATGACCATCATCACAGGCTGTGGTACGCACCACGCCTCGTGGTGAGACACCGTGATGGTAATTCAGGAACTCAGTTCAGCAACGTAAGCTCCATGACAAAGGACCACTGACCGTGGTGAGCACCAAGAGATGTGAAGCCCTTCATGGTGACCCATCCCCTGAGACCTCAGAAAAACTTCCCAAGGAAGGGACCACGATTGACAACCACAAGTCGTGTACCCCTTCACAGACCATGGGGGGTTCCATGGTGGTCACTCTTGCAGACCAACCTGCAAAGCCTGTACCGCGACCATGGTCCACGGACTGTGATGCACTCTACGGACCGCGAAGGATTTCATGGAGGAAGTTCTGAAACTCTTCTCTAAAACTCCAGGGTTCAAGTTTAAGTCAATCTTCACGGACACCACCACGGGCCGTGATGAGCATCACGGATGGTGATGGGTCCTCTGTGGTGAGTCCAAGTCTAGTTAAATGAAGGATAATTCGGTCAATTCCCTATTCTTTTATTAATGTATATGGACATTTTTGGGACTAGATTCATTAAAAAATTATCCTAAATACTCTTACAACAACAACAACAACAAACCCAGTATAATCCCATAATGTGGGGTCTGGGGAGGGTAGAGTGTACGCAGACCTAACCCCCACCTTGAAAGTTAGAGCGGCTGTTTCCGAAAGACCCTCGGCTTTAAGAAAGGACAAGATAAAAGGTCAGATAGGGGCAAACATATAGAAAACAAGATGAAAATAGGAATAGCAAAAGGGAAAGTCGTGGTAGAGTGGTACGGGAAGAAAGAGGCATAACTACAATAAATAAATAAATAAGATAAGATAGATAAGACAGTCAAAGTACAACGGCGCCACAACTATAAACAAAAATATAATGCAGAAATCAAAAGGCAATAAACAATGAGCAGAACTACAACTACTATGGTGCAAAAGATGAATCACTTAGCCTTTAATCCTAATCTGAGTCCTCCACAAAGGAAATGTGCTCATGCAGACAAAGAAGAAGAAAAGAAAATCAGTAAGAAGAAGTTATCTTGAATAAAATGACAAGTGAATTAATGGTTGCACCCATAAATGATACATCATCTATGATAATATATAAATATTCCGTAAGCTGCATCTATTCTCAAAGTCGTCTGCCAAACATTCTTCACATGTTAAGATTTGATCCAAGAACACATTCTATTTTCTATGAACATTACCTCTGAACACATAAGCATGGAAAGGATATTATTAAGCCATTATAAATGAGCTTTAATTTATATATGAACATGACACTTAAGTAAAATAAAGAGGGTAAATCATGGACCATAGTCCTCACTTATACATGGCCCCTATCATGAAGTCAGTCTCTTGGTATTTCGAACTAAACACACATATCAAATCAAATTAAATTAAGCTTGTTTAGTTAAAATCCTAATAATATGATTTACATGAAATCAAATTAAAGAATAAAACTCAAGAGCCATGCTTGTCGTAAATGAAACATATTCTTGAAGATACTTTAGTTCAGATAGCCTTCTTTTAAAATCTACTGACTCACAACATGCTTATTAAGACATCAATACAGAGCAATCAAATACATTCCATTCTCGTTTAGAATATATAAAATAACATAAGTCGATGTTAAGATATGATTTCTAAGAAAAGACAGATTCTACAGCTAGAGTTTAAACCTATTATTTTCCCTCATTAATTCTCAAACAACTTTAAGACTTCTCTCTTAAGGTTCCTTAAAGAGTTTATATTCTTCATCAAGTTTGGCTAGGGTTTCTTCAAGCACATATCTCCTTTTTTCAATTCTAAGGTCAAATTCATTATCCATGGGTGGGTCCCTTTTGCCCATGGGGTCCCAAGATTTCTACTCAAAATCTCATGAATTTCAATTGGGTTTGTAATCCTAGTTTTATGAATTGCGTTGGGCTATTTTAATTATGTTTCTAATCATTGTGAATGATCATTATAAGTATGTTTCTACATGAATTACATGATTTTAAGTTGAATTATTAAAGACCATGCATGAAGCTATTGTACATGATAATTTACATGAATTATGACTATGAAGTTCAAGGATTTCAAAGTATACTCATGGTCTTCATTCAATTGATTATGTATATGAGTTTTACTCTAAATTCAAGTATGTATTATGATCATCATTTAAAAGTATTTTCAAGTTATGTATTCTATGAAAGATATGAAGAAAGGTGACTTATGGCCCTATGTGGTGACCTAGGAACCTCATGCTATGAATTAAGCAATTATGATATTGTAATGTTGAAAGGACAATACTCACATTGCAAGTATGTTATAAAAATGATTAATTCTATGAATTATGAAGTTTATGAACAAACATATGATATATGCTAAGTATGATTACTATGTTATGTATTCCGTGTGATTTGACTTAGCATCGAGTGAACTATGAGGTGGGGGCCCTACCAAAAGCCTTAGTAACAGCCTCTGGTCTTTTAAACTACGTGCCAATGTAGATTACCTTCATGACCTAGCTAATGGATCCACATATAGCATATGTACATGACCCGCCTAGCAGGGTAGAGTCTACCTTGACAAGTAGATTTCCCTTTTCTTCATTGTATGGGGAGATACCAAGATTCTATTTTATAACTCGCATGGTCTTATTGTCGGTTATGGTCTCTATCCCATATATGTATACTTTTCTTATGTTCTTTCACAATTTCAACTTTTACTTTAATGCTTTGATCATCACGATTTTTCCTCATGACTAACTTATTCTCTCTCATTATATATGATACTTGATCATTGCATCCTATGATTTATACTGCACGTCATACCCACATACTTAGTACATTCAAACATACTAACACATATTGTTGCCTACATTGTCTCATAATGTAGGGGTTGAGGATTACATCCATACATGTGTCTAGTTGAGCTTTCTCATTGTTGGAGTTGTGGTGAGTCCTCATATATCGAGGACTAGTTAAGAGTTGTTGTTTCTTACTTAAAAAGACTTTGTAATATTCTGATTTGAGGGTGAGATAGGTACATGTAGCCCCCGCTCATTTTCATTAGTAGATGTTACGTTTCGTATTTTTGCATCTTGGATTATTCGTAAGCTAACAGTTATAAATTCAAGGACTTTTAATTTTGAATTTTAAAATGACATGATTTGTTGTAGATGCCAAGTTATATGGATAGTTTATATGAAGTAAAATACATCTCAAGAAGGACCCTTGAGCCAAATCAAAGTAGAAGCCATCAAATATTTTTTTTTTTAAAGTCATGTTTTTGGATAAGCTGACTTCGGGAGGCCATAACCTCTTTAGAATTTGGGAATTTGGAAAAATTTGCAAAATAAAAGTTGTAGATAATTGAAATATCTTTCCAACCATAGGTAGTGGGATGAAATGTGATATCGGAATAATAAGATATAGACATTTTAAATCTGACAGGCCAAACTAAATAGTGAATTCGGTCCAACCCAATTCTAACTCGGGTCAGGCCCAATGCCCACGAAATTAAATCTAATTTTTTTTATCTTTTCCTTCATATTTTAGACCAAGACATATCTGGAAATTTCTAGAGAGAGTAAGAGAAGAGAAACCTAGAGAGAAACACCAACATCTACCACAATTAAGGCCCCGAATCTCAAAGCTCTTGAAGAGAAAATTATTGTACGTCGTGTTGCCTTCAATTTGAGCAAAAAATTAGCCAATAAGGAGAAGATTTAATATGGTTGCTGCACATTTAAGGTAATATTAAAGTCTCTTTTTCATTGTTAACAAGTTTAGTTAGAGTTTTAACGGATTAAAATAGAGAAAATAGCTTTATAAACTCGTTTGGTGATTTGTTTAGATTTATGGGTTAAAGGGTTGTTTTATGTAGCTTAAATGAATGGAATTAAATTAGTAATTATGTATAATAATGGTTGATATTGTTTTGATGTTGTTGATGAGTTTTTGTTCTTGAATTTGGAAGAATAAGGTGTATGAAGATTGTGAGTGTTCAAATCCATTTTTGGGATTGTGTAGTTGGTAGTAATTCTAGAATATCTCATTGTGTAGACCTTTGATTTTAGATATTAAACATGTTTTGGAAATCTAATACACGTAATTACAACTCTTATGTTTACATTGTAGTCTATATTTGCTGTTATTATATCGAAAAAAGAGAATGAATTATAAGACAAATTCTGTCCAGATTCTGGATTGAAAAATCCCTCATTTATAGCTGTTAGTGTTTTGATGATATATTTTTGTACAAAATGAGTTTTGAGTTGATTTATTCTGAATGGGAAACTTAAGACAGAGATCTAAAAGTTTCATGAAGGTCATAAAGTCCAGTTTTGCCGTTTTCATTTTTAAAATTTAGATACAACTTGAGGTACTCGGCTTTCCGAATTTACTGCTTTGGTAACATGAGTCGGGTGGAAATATTCTAGGCTTATTGTCAATAATAAATCTTATTTTATGTCAATATTTTGGATTGTTGATATTTATTGATGATTATATGGTTGGTTTGAAAGTGGGAAAAGTGAGCGGTATAGGGGAGGTGCTCTCTAATTTTTTTTAGAAATAACCTACTAACGATAGAGTACGTTTTATTCTTGTCCATAGCTTAACCATAGTGCTTAACGTTTTAATATAGGTTGAGACAATATTGGACAACATATCGTATAAACGCTAAAGGTATGTAAAGTTAACATTTTCTTCTTTTGGCATGATCCATATGAAACGAACGAATGACATATGCTTAAATTCCAAAGAAACTCTTATTCGTAGATACACTCGGATGGCTAGTGTTCTTGATTTTCAAAATTTATATTGTTATGTCTTGACTCATGTGTATGATTCCAGCCATCCTTATTGGTAAAACTCATGTTGTGGTATAATTCATATTTTAGTATAATCCATAATTGGTGTGATTCATAATGACAATGGAAGAGTACTCGGAATGTCTATTGGCTTGGTTTTCAAATGATGGACTGTTTTGCTTATTCCATTAAGTCTCCGATAATGATCAAATTACACAAGGTTGCTAATGATACCCTATTCGTGCATATTGTTATGGTATTATTCACCGAGTCCTACGATAGGCCGGGTATGTTATCATGTATGGATTCCACTATATTATTCATCGAGTTCCTTACTAGAGGGCCGGGTACGTGATATGATAATATGATGTTATGATGATATGACGATATGATTATGGCACCGAGTCCCATAATGGGTCGGGTATGGTATCAGTGTACACTACTCTATTCACCGAGTCCCTTGCTAAAGGGTCGGGTATGGTATATATATACATATGATGATATATTGATATACTTGTGGTACCGAGTTCCATAACGGGCCGGGTACAATATATGATGATGATATGCATGTCTTCATTTCATAAGACACAGGTACAGTGATTTATTGATTATGATACTTGGCTCCTGAATCTTTATTTCAGATGTGATCTTCTTTACGGTATTTTATGCTTTATATACTCGGTACATATTTCGTACTGACCCTCTCTTTTCGGGGGGCTGCGTTTTATGCCCGCAGGTATAGATAATCATTTTGGGGATCCACCAACTTAGGATTTCCACTCAGCTGATTTGAAGTGCTCCATCGTTCCGGAGCATAGACTTTTGGTACCAATCTATTAATGTATATATTATTTATTTAGGGGTACGACGGGGCCCTGTCTCGTCATATGCTATTGTTAATACTTTTAGAGGTCTGTAAACACATGTGTGGGTTTTATATAGATGTTGTCTGGTTATATTAGTATGACTTATATTTTGGAACGTTTCCATTCGTAGTAATAGCCTTATCGGCTTACGCAATATGTTATCTTATCTTTTGACAATTGTGACAGTTTTGAGACGACGCCCTGTCCATATAAATTTCACGTCATATGAGTGTTGATCGATTATAATAGCGTACGTGTATATGGGTGACCAATTCGGACATCAGACACGACCTACGGGGTTGGGTCGTGACAGTAAATGTATTGATTGGACAAAATATGTAGAGTCTATGTAGTCTGATTACACTCATTTTTATGCTTGATGTTAGACTCTTTCTTATACTATGTTCCACTTTACTTTACCTTATGTATGCTTTATGATATGTCAAGAGACTTGGTTGGAGACCTTTGGGGTTTTAATCGCCGTATTACGACTAGGTCCTAGGTCGGATTGTGACATATATGACTCATAAATTTATGAGCTTCAATTTCACCCCTCGATGTGCTTCAAACCCTTTCTCTTGATAAGTCCTCGATGTATGAATCAATAAGATTTAACACAATTAGTAAATGGTATACCACTGATCAATATATTTTTACAATATTATGTTTTCTCCTCATGGGTCTGAATTTATCGTTATAATAAATATATTTTACTCCACTAATAATATTGATGCTATCACATTTAATCAAAATTATAAAAATTAATTTGTCAAAATAAAGTGTTTGATATAATCAAATCAATTCACTCATATCTTGATATCTGCACTTTTTCAAACTGTAACAAAAAATTGAATCTTCTTAAAAATATTAGGGTAATATACCATAATTATAATAAATTACAATTGAAAATAAAATAAACAAAATGAATAAAAATATATTCAGGATGAGGCACGGATATCTCGCTCTCTTTAAGGAGATTCAAGTCCACTATAACATAATCTACACCGATCCAACAGTAATACTTTTGACTTATCCCCTCCAAGATATAATAACCCAACAATGTTGTATAACTCAAACAAATCTGAATTAGTTGAAGAGTCCAAATCTCTACTGTCACACTCCGAGTCTACACCCTAGGCGTGGCCGCACTCATAAACCATTGCTGATTCCAAAGCGAACCCTTGGCTTAACTGACTCACTAAGCGAAAGACTTTAACTTATAAAAGTAACTCAGATAGACACAATAAGTAAATGCAAGCTTAACTTTATTAATTTAACACTCAATACTCAAATATATCATAAGTGAATAGTTTTAGAACATAGCTCTGAATAATTATATCAATAACTCGAATGAATAAATCTAAATGAAACCCAAACTTTGTATGACTAGTATATTAAGTCTATAAAACTGTTTTTGAAATAGGTACCGGAACAGATCCACGGCTACCTCAAAATACTAAATAATAACTGAAAAGTAAATGACTCAAGAGTTCCTCCGAACGCAAGGAGGTCTCTCCGAAGCTGACGAAAAATGATCCTCAATAATACATCTATTGATGATCTCTAGCTCTCGTTTCTGCATCATAAAAAGATGCAGTGTGAAATGACGTCAGTATATGAAATGTACGGTATGTAATATGACGGAAAGAAAAAAAATAATGTTAAACTGAAGACTGAAGTAACTCATATGCAAAAGATTGTGAATTTATAATAAACCATCAATTTAACATACTGAAATAAGATGTATGCACTAAAAGCAACTATCAAAATAGCATGACCTTTCTTTTTTGGGGAGTTTTTCTAACCGAAAACTACTAGTATGAGTTTCGTGATGATACAACGTCTTGCCCACGTTGCCAAAGCCATTCCATACCTTGTCAGGGTATGCGACAAACTTTAACTTATGGGTCCATTTTATGATCCTTCTCAGAGGCAATGAGGAGTTGTCCGACCTTCAATACGATCCTAGCTATCATACGTTGGATACGTAGCTTATGGAACTAGAGTGATTTGACTCTTGTCCAACTCGATGCTCAATACTACTCCCAAAAACATGAAATAATATGCTCATATTAAACTGTGAGTAAAAACTCAACATACTTCTTTAAGCTTTCTTATATCTTTATCTCATACTTGTGGAACTTCTTTCTCAAACTAATGCTTAAAATTCTACTTATACTCAATACTTTAACTTGTTTAGACTTGCTTGAAAATATGCTTAAAATTAGTGAAAAGGACATTCATATCTCAAGTTCTAGGATTCATGTGGATGTTAGCATGAATGACAATCCAAGAAGAACAAACCGTAGAAATCATCATAATTTGCTCATATACATAAAGACTTAAGACATTTTCAAGATAACTCAACAACTCAATTTTACAGAATTGAAACTTGAACTCAAATTAAATCTTGACTGAATGACGATGTAAGGCACGATGACGCACTTAGTCCAACATTATGATAGCCTTATATACCTGGAAAAACACTTATCTAATCGAAACTCAAAGGTCTTGACAAGAATGCTTAAACCCTAGCTTCTCCTCTTCTCTCCAACCCTTGCTCTCAAAATATTTCAAGTATTAATGGGAGAAAAGACACGTAAGGTACTGATAAGGGGTTACTTTTAGTCCCAAAACGGATTTGGTTAAGTTTGGAAAAGGAGAAAAAGATCAGAATGCCCGTCATTAAAAGTGTGGGGGGGATATTCAGGATGGGCCCTTCACGGTCTATGTATCTCTTCGAGGACTGTGAAGGCGTCCATGAAGGGGGTGCTGGAAAAGGTTTTGTAGGCATGGGTTCACAGACAACTTCCATGGCTCCTGGAAGCTTTCACGGCTCATGGAGGGGTTCGTGAAGGTGACTGACATCCCTCTGATCAACATTTCTCTTGGTTCTTTGGGATCAATCTTAAGTTAGAATGGTACGGGGTGTTACATCCACCAAAAGAACGCATTTCTTTTAACATATAATTACTTTCTTTTGTATAGTGAATTAGTCAAAGACTTAGAATAATTTCTGTCTCAAATCTCTCTTTCACTACACTATATAACCTTACTAAACGCTACAATATTTATCCACACTTCTCATCTTTCTTGTATTCTTTTCACAAAGGAAGAAACACCACTCTTTATAGGTGAGGAATTCTTTCTTGTCATAATTAGAAAAAAATTGATAATAATATAAGTAAATGAATTGAGAAATTATGTCTTGGAGGTCACATAAGTTACAAGGTATAATGAGTTAGAATATGACTTAGTCGTTACATCAAGAATAATTGACCACATTCTTGACAATTTATATCTACTAAAATAATACAATTTAATATTAAAAAAAGTCATGCTCCAACACAAAATTTTAAAAAAACAAAAAAAATATACGTTAATATTTGTGATTAAAATAAATTATAGACATTCATTTAAATATAGATTAAGAAAAATAAAATAACAATATTAAAGTTAAATTATCAAATCAATTGAAAGTGAAGAATTACTCAACTGTAGAAATAGATTTGTAGATGAGGAGGAGGCTCAGTTGACTTGACGTATGGGTGATAAAGAAAAGAAAAGAATATCTTTTAGTTGGCGCCAAGGAATCTAAATAAAGCCAAGATTGTCAAATCTTTACTACTCTTTTTCTTCTAGTCTTTATTCTTCCCCACTGTGACACTGCATGCCCGCGGTCAGCATTTCTCACGGGCACAATCACTCCTCTTTTTTCTTTTTTCCTTTTTTCTGAATACAATATTTAACCCTTTTTAAAATCTTCTTTTATGCTTTTTCTTAGGTCACGGTTTCCCCACACCTTATTAGGCATATTGAAAGTGAAGAAATAAAGATAACATAAAAACAACAACATTCAAGATTCAACTCCACTCTTCATTTAAAATTTGCCTTTTACACTTGCTCTTTTAATTCTATCGTGTCTATTAAATAATGTTTTCATAGCGAAGAAATTTTTCCCAAAGTTCCTTTAGTTTCCATACATACATAACCCCTTTTTTCTTCTTACTTTCTAATCTTCAGGATTTTTTCCAGCTATACGTACTACTTTCTTGAAGAGGGAATATATTCTAGTTTCCAATAACAAAACAAGCACATATCATTTTTATTCTTTTTAACTTTTTTATCTCTTATTTATACTAGTCGAAAGGATTTGGTTAGGTCATCAATGGGAGTTGGAGAAAAGTGTTGTAATAAACAACAAATTATGGATGGAATAGTTGAGTCATCATCAGAAGGTAAAAGATGGATTATTGCATTGAGGAGGCCAATGAAGCCCATATTGACCAAGGCAACATGGGAGAAGAAGAACGATGATGATGAAGAAGAGTATTGCTCCACAACACCAACTTCAGAGGAATCAACATTCACATGTCCTCCACCAGCTCCAAAGAAAAGAAAATCTTCTTCAAGATGCCATCACTTTAAGGAGTTTTTTAATCCTCCAGACTTGGATTCTGTTTTCATACGCCGAGTTGAGACTTGAAAAATCTTACCTATTAATTATTACTTCACTTCAACAAAAGTATTATATGCTTTGGCTCAACAATGACAAGGTTACTTAGCTAGATTCGATGAGTTATGTATACATGACTCTCAATGTATAAGTAAGATGGCTATTAATTAACTTAATTACCTATTTATGTCTTGAGCTTGTGTACGTCAACTTTTCTCAGATGGTATATTCATTTCCCTATTGAATATTTAATTTTAAACATGGCAGTTTACTTAAGTGCTGCACTATATATATATTTATATCCCCAAACTGATCTCACTTTCTGCTTATTCATTAATTGGATCCTCTACGTTTAGGTAAATAGTACGTGGTTGTTTGTTGCGCTCTATAAAATGAAATATCCCAAATTTAAGTTTGATTAAAATTATATTTTATTTGGTTGAAAATTGCCTACGTTGGTTCGGTTCTGAAGTTTGGGAGTCCCATTTTGTTCCTAAGTTCCGGCATTTCATCTTTTGCTCACTTGAATTGATTTTTCTCCACATTTTTAGACAACTATTATCAGTTTATCTTTTAAATAACTTATGTGTAAAACAATTTATACTCTCTGAGTGTAAACCTTTTTTATACACTATGAAGTTACTTTTACTTTTACATATTTCATATATATATATATAAAGATACTTGTAAATATTCTTTGGAATAATTTGACACTACAAAAAATTATTATTGCAATGACGGAGTAGAAAGTTTTATCTCTTTGGATCAGACTTGAAATGAGCAGAGATAAATGCAAGTCAAATAGTACTGTAATCATTTACAATTTATTAAATATAAATTTGTAGAATGGTTCAATTTATATTAAATTCAAGATATATTAGTCCAAATAAACATTTTGGATTAATAAAATTGGATCACTTATTTAAGCCCATTAAAAATTTAAATCCATTAATTTAGGCTATAAAGATGACCCCACTTTGTTAAGCCCAATGTCATCTCATCCTAGAGGCCCATTTTCATGCCACATGTCAAAATTATGTAGCAATCCAAGTCAAATTAAATAAGCCACTAGAATTATGCCATGTGCCAAAGTTAGGTGGCAATCCAAGTCAAATTAAATAAGCCACTAAAATCATGCCATATGTCAAAGTTAGGTGGCAATCCAAGTCAAATTAGATAAGCCACTAAAATCATGCCATATGTCAAAGTTATGTGGCAATCTAAGTCAAATTAAATGAGCCACTAGAACAATGCCACGTGTCTATGTGACATGAATAGACCAATCAAATTAAAACTCTTCAACAAAGAAGTCTGATTGATCAGTTCAAACCAACCAATCAAATCACACCCTCATACCACTCCCTACAACTATAAATAGGGGTCCTCATTATTCTGAAGGGGGGGAGGGGGTTTCAAGAACAAGAAGCAAGAAGAGAGCTCGTGGATCAAAGACCGCAAATTCTCTACAAAGTTATAAAGTTCAAGTAATCAAATTCAAGTTCAAGTTCAAGATCAAGAACGAAGAAGAATAACAAGAAGATCAAGATCAAGTTACTTGTTCATATTTACTGTTCGTCATAACCATACAAGTGTTCGTGACGAATAATTCAAATCCAAATTTGAAGACGAAGATTCAAGATCAAGCTATTCAAGCCCTTGACTCTAAATCAAATTCAAGTTCGACGTATTTCATATTATTTGAAGAATCAGAGGATTATCATAGAGATTGTAACCCGCACTACATTTTGAAATCAAATATTACACTTTGTTACTCCAATTTTTTGGTCTTGATTATTTATTTTTCTCGGCTCAAAAATTTATTGTTTACAAATTTTGGCACGCCCAGTGGGACCATCTCTACCTCTTATCTCTTTATATCGATCATCAAACTTCAAGAATACTTAAAATGGCATCTAAGAAGTTTGACTCCAGGGCTATTATTGCTAAGGCTACTGATTCCAAATTCTCCTCTGAGGTAGAGAACATACTGGATGCGACTATGGGAAGTTTGGGACCCATTACTAGGAACAGAGCAAACTTGCTAGGACAACAAGTACTCCAAGAACCGTCCGCATCGATTTCTATTTTTGATCCTTCATATTCAAAAGGGGCAACATTCTTTCTGAATGAATTAGAAGAAGGAGAAAATATAGTTGATATTGTTGAAAGGACGTTGGCTCGACTTAGTCCTTTTAACACAAGGAACTGCACTATTCAAGATAAAGATGATGTCCTGATCACTAGATCTGCCCCAGTCACTCCACGTAACTCGTTTCAGACAAATTTTAGTTTGTGGGAAAATTCATGCTTTGCTCCATCATCCATAACAGTCATTCAAGCGATGATGACTAACACCACAACTATTGAAGAACAATTGGCAAGTTTGACAAAGGCAATTGAAGGTCTAACAAAATATGTGCAAGATCAAGATAATCGAATTGTCAAGTTGACGGACAGAGTTGAGAATGTTATGGAGGGGGACTCAAGTCATGCACCTGGAAAACGTCCGATGATACAAGAAAAGGGAGATTCAGTTACAAAGCAAATAAATGTGGGTGATGAGCTGCAAGTATCTGCTGAAGGAGGAATTCCCATTCATCAACTGAAGGACTTCATTATGGGAACCATTAAAGATAAGTATGACGTGTCTTCAAAGTCATCATTTACATATGCAAAGCTATACACTTCAAGAATCGATGTTTTGAAGATGCCTGCAGGGTATCAACCTCCAAAATTTCAACAATTTGATGGAAAGGGAATTCCAAAGCAACACATTGCCCATTTTGTTAAAACTTACAATAATGCTGGAACATATGGAGATTATCTGGTCAAGAAATTTGTGCGCTCCTTACAAGGAAATGCCTTTGACTGGTATATGGATCTCGAGGCAGGCTCTATTGATAGTTGAGAACAACTTGAGCATGGATTTCTTAATTGTTTCTATAGCACAAGACGTACTGTAAGCATGGTTGAACTTACAAATACACGTCAATAGGAAAATGAACCCGTCATTGAGTTCATCAACCGATGGAGAAATACAAGCCTTAATTGTAAGGATAGGCTTAGTGAAACTTCTGGAATAGAAATTGTTTTCAAGGAATGCATTAGGGACTTCGTTATATCCTACAGGGTATTAAACCCAAATCATTTAAGGAACTAGCCACACGTGCTCATGATATGAAGTTGAGCATGTCTGCAAGTGGGATTGAAGGACCACTTATTTATGGGCCTCGCAAGGGAAAAGATAAAATTGAGGTAAAGAACGGAGGAAAATCGGCACCTAAGTTTGGAAATAAGGAGTCGATGAATGTTAATGCCGTACCTTTGAAAGTGGCTACAAATCTAAGCAAGAATCAAAGGGTGAAGAGCACGACTTTTCAGAATAACGCTGGTAGAAAGCTGACTTTGAAAGAAATGCAGCCAAAAGAGTATCCTTTCTTGGACTCAGATGTTCCAGCAATTTTTGAAGAGCTTCTGGCATTAAAACTCTTTGATCTACCTGAAATGAAGCGTCCAGATGAGGCTGGGAGGACTAATGATCCAAAGTACTGCAAATATCACCATTTGATGGGCCATCCTATCGAAAAGTGTTTTATTTTTAAGGAAAAGATCATGGACTTGGCCCGTGAAGGAAAGATATTGTTTGAAGATGAGAATGAGAGTTCAAATCATGTCTCTGTCACTTTTGGTTCACTCGACCCCATAGTTCTTTGCAACTTTTATCGAAATACATAATAGAGGTGATGACCTAGCCACGTCACCACCAAAGATGATTAAATTTGGTGACTTCAAACCAATAGATGTTAATGCATCATCGCTTGTTCCTTTGATGAATGAAGTAATAAAGGAAGATAAACCTCTAGAGGAAAACCAATCTTGCGGTGCTTATACTGATAATGAAGGATGGATTTTAGTGACACGATGAAGACGTTGTAAAACGAGCTTGCAAAGAGAACCAAGTAAGCAAGTGACTAGAGTAAAGATGAAAAAACTACCTAAAATTCAAAGGGTAAAGAAGAATGTGAAGAAGTCAAGAGTTGGGGGAAATTACTATCAAAAGCAACGTCCTCCGGTGACATTAGAGGAATTCTTGCCAAGTTGGTTTTGTGAAAAGATTTCTCATCGTGACACCAAGGCCTCGTGTTGTAACATTGATAGAGAAGAGACAATGGGAGAAAGCTTATCACCATCATTACCTCCATCCCATGAAGGCCCTATAAAGCCTCACTCTAAAAAAGTGGACACTTGTGATGCGAAGTTTACATTCACTAATGATGATCTTTTATTGGGTGAAGTGCTGCATAATCATCCTTTATATATGGTAGGTTTTGTTCTTGGACATAAAGTGAATAGGATCATGGTGGATGATGGATCTGGGGTCAATATTCTCCCTATTCATACTGTGAAGGAACTTGGAATCCCGATAAATGAACTGTCTGAAAGTCGTCTAATGATTCAAGGATTTAACCAAGGGGGGCAGAGAGCCATTGGTGCTGTCAAATTAGATATAACGATGGGAGATATGTGTTAGAGTGCGTGGATGCATGTTATTGACTCAAAGACCTCGTATAAAATCTTGTTAGGAAGGCCATGGATATATGAGAACAAAGTGGTGCCGTCCACCTACCATCAATGTTTCAAATACTTTGAAGATGGGGTTCAAAAGAAGGTAGTTGCTGATGATGAACCTTTCACCGAGACAGAAGCGCACTTTGCTGATGCAAAATTCTACTTAAAGAACCATGCTTCAAAAGAATTCAAAGTTGATAATGTGATACCTGCTGACATTACAAACAAGGTTGATGTAGCACCTGATAATGCGAGGGTCATGATTGAAAAGAGTAAAACGCTTTCAGACATGAGTAAAGTACTTAAGATAAGTGAGGCATCTTCAAGTAAGAGAATGGTTCCTATTTCTCACTATGTCCCAAAGACAAACAAAGTCAAGATCCCACCTTCTGAGTTGCAGAGTAGCAAGTTGACATTCCCTATCAAGCAAATTGATACAATCAAATCACCTTTAAAAATGATACAAGAATTTGTCAGACCATCGAATCATGATTCACATAAATCACTTCCTAAAAAGCGTACAAATGAGGGTTTTGACCCGAATGCATATAAGTTATTGGTGAAAGCGGGATACAATCCCAATGAAGCTACTAAAGTAGGGAAGCTTCCAAATGAAGTTATTGAAAGGGTAAATCATGGCCTAAATCCAACTCAAAGGATGATGATAGAGAGAGGGTATGATGTCAAGCAATCGCGCGAAGGCTTGGGTTACAAACAACCATCACCCGTCCGAATCTCTATAAAAAGGATGAGCATCAACTACATTACCCTTCTGGAAGAACCGATGATGTTCAACAAGAAGCCTTCTGTATTTGATCGACTTAGTGGCATGACTTCTAACGTTTCTGCATCTGATCGTCTAATAGAATCAACTCCAAAAACTTCACTGTTTGATCGATTGGGACCAATGAAGAAGAAATACAAGCGCCAAAGAAATTATAGAACAATGGAAGAATGGGTACATGCTCGGGTGCATAATTCACCCAAAATTTGGCCTAATTTTATCCCTTCTAGAATGAGGCGAGAGAAAAAACTTGTAGTTTCATATGGATATGTCCTGAGAGCAAGAACTCATATCATAATTTACACTAGGGAGCGAGATGAAGATGAAGAAAGTGTGGGATCATCAAATCACATATCTTTTAATGATGATGATCCTCAAGAAGATGAGGATGCTGAAGATGCGCCACCTGAACTCGAGAAAGGGATAAAGAATACTGTTGATGCATTGAAGGAAGTAAATCTTGGGGTTGATGATGATATAAGGCCTATATATGTAA
Organism: Solanum dulcamara; assembly: GCF_947179165.1. Lineage (NCBI taxonomy): Eukaryota > Viridiplantae > Streptophyta > Magnoliopsida > Solanales > Solanaceae > Solanum > Solanum dulcamara. The sequence continues at coordinate 47,699,171 of NC_077246.1, forward strand.
GTGCTTCACTGGATGACGATGAAGAGAAGAAATATATTGAGCTGCTTATGGAATTTAGGGATGTATTTGCTTGGAGTTACAAAGAAATGTTAGGATTAGACCCTAAAGTTGCAGTTCATCGTCTTGCTGTAAAACGAGGCACTCTTCCTATTAAACAAGTGCAACGTCGCTTTAGACCTGAACTGGTTCCTTTGATCGAAACTGAAGTTAACAAGCTCATTGAAGCAGATTTCATTCGTGAAGTCAAATATCCTACATAGATTTCAAGCATTGTACCTGTAAGAAAGAAGAATGACCAAATACGAGTTTGTGTTGACTTTAGAGATCTTAATAATGCATGCCCTAAGGATGAATTTTCTCTTCTAATCCCTAAGCTTATGATTGATTCTACAAATGGATACGAGGCAATGTCTTTCATGGATGGTTTATCTGGATACAATCAAATTCGTATGGCACTAAGGGATGAAGAACTTACTGTATTTCGCTCTCCTAAAGGTATATATTGCTACAAAGTAATGCCTTTTGGTTTAAAAAATGCTGGAGCCACTTATCAACGAGCCATGCAGAATATTTTTGATGACATGCTTCATAAAAATGTTGAGTGTTATGTCGATGACTTAGTGGTGAAATCAAAGAAGAGTTATGACCACTTGCAAGATTTGACAATGGTGTTTGAACGACTTCGAAGATATCAACTCAAAATGAACCTTTTAAAATATGCCTTTAGAGTTACTTCAGGAAAGTTTCTCGATTTTATTGTTCGACAACGAGGAATCGAGATTGACCAAGATAAGATATATGCTATTTTGAAGATGCCTGAGCCAAAAAATATTCATGAGTTGAAAAACTTACAAGGAAAATTAGCATATCTTAGGAGGTTTATCTCAAATCTGGCTAGGAGATGTCAACCATTCAGTCGCCTTATGAAGAAAGATGTTCCTTTTGAATAGGACCAAGCTTGTACCAATGCTTTTGAGAACATAAAGTCTTATCTGATGAAACCTCCAGTACTTGTAGCTCCTATACCGGGAAAACCATTGATTTTATACATCGCAACACAAGAAAGGTCAATAGGAGCACTTCTCGCACAAGAAAATGATGAAGGGAAACAAATGCCCTATATTACTTGAGTAGGATGATAACACAAAACGAGATCAAGTATTCACCTATTAAGAAGTTATGTCTGGCACTCGTATTCTCGATTTAGAAGATGAAGCATTACTTCCAAGCTCATATTGTGCAACTTGTCTCTAAAGCGAATCTTATCAAGTTTGTCATATCCAAGCCTGTCTTAAGTGATAGACTAGCAAGGTGGTACCTCCAGTGTCAACAATTTGAAATTGTGTATATATCTCAGAAGGCAGTAAAAGGACAAGTGTTAGCAAATTTCTTGGCCAATCATCCAATTCTGAATAATTGGGAGTTATATGATGAATTACCTGATGAAGACACAATGCTAGTGGAAATTCAACCACCTTGGAAGATGTATTTTGATGGTGCTGCACATCCTGAAGGAGCCGGTGCTAGAGTGGTATTTGTCACTTCCCATGAAAAAGTTTTGCCATACTCCTTCACTCTAACACAACACTGTTCCAATAATGTTGCTGAATATCAAGCACTCTTACTTGGGCTTGAGATGGCCATTGATATGAAAAAATTGCAACTACAAATTTTTGGGGATTCTAAGTTGGTGATTAATCAAGTCTTGGGTAATTATGAAGTAAAGAAGCCTGACCATACTGCAATTACGCTCAAAAGATGATAGGGTGACTTGGAGAGGTGACTATTCAACATGTCCCAAGAAAGGAAAATAAAAAGGTTGATGCATTGGCAGCTTTAGCTTCTGCATTAGTATCTCCTGATGAAATGCAAGTTGTGGTTTGCCAAAGATGGATAACTCCGCCTTCAGATGAGCATGAAGAAGAATTTCAACAAGTTATCACCACTTCGGAAGCTGAAATTGACGATTGGCGACAACCAATAATAGATTATTTGTGTTATGGAATATTGCCAGAAAACCTTCGAAGAAAAACAGAAATCCGACCACGAGCCCCTCATTTTCTTTATTATAAAAATACACTTTATAGGCGCTCGTTCGATGGAGTTCTCTTACGATGTTTGGGGGCAGATGAATCTAATCAAGCTATGCAAGAAGCATATTCTGGAGTATGTGGAGTGCATTAGTCTGGGCCAAAACTTCATTTTCACATAAAAAGGATGGGATATTACTGGCAAACCATGGTGAAAGATTGCTTGGATTACGTCCGAAGATGTAAAGCTTGCCAATTCCATGCGAATTTTATACATCAACCCCCAGAAGTATTGCACCCAACTATTGCCTCATGTCCATTTAAAGCTTGGGGTTTGGATGTTGTTGGACCATTGCCTAAGTCCTCTGGTGGACATTTGTACATCCTGGCTGCAACTGACTACTTCTCAAAATGGGCAGAAGCTGTTTCTCTTAGAGAAGTAAAAAAAGAGAATGTTGCCAACTTCATTTGAGTCAATATTATCTACCATTTTGGTATTCCTCGATACATATTGATAGATAATGGTAAGCCATTTGATAACAAGTTAATGACGAAGATATGTGATCTTTTTGGCTTCAAGCAACGCAATTCCTCTATGTATTAGCAGCTGCTAATGGTCTCGCTGAAGCATTTAACAAGACACTCTGCAACTTGTTGAAAAAAGTTGTTTCCAAGTCTTAGAGAGATTGGCATGAAAGAATAGAAGAGGCTCTTTGGGCATATAGGACTACGTATCGCACACCAACACAAGCGACTCCCTATTCTCTTGTTTATGGAGTTGAAGCAGTTCTTCCACTTGAACGTCAAATCCTGTCATTGGGCCTTGCCATTCAAGAAGGGCTCACTGATGAAGAAAATGCTCGGTTATGCCTTGAAGAATTAGAGGCTCTTGATGAAAAAAGACTAGAGGCCCAACAAAGTCTGGAATGTTATCAAGCTCGTCTAGCTCGATCTTTTAATAAGAAGGTTCGTCATAGATGCTTCCAAGTGGGTGATCAAGTTCTTATTGTAAGAAGGCCCATTATTACTTCTCGTCGGTGTGGAAGCAAGTTCTCCGCTAAATGGAATGGCCTATATGTGGTACAAGAAGTATACTCAAGTGGCGCTTACAAACTGGTTGACTCAGAAGGATTGCGCATTGGCCCATTAACGGAAAGTTCATAAAGAGATACTATCCTTGAAGAAAAGAAACCCACTTCTTAAGGTACGAGTATAAATTGTATGCTACTCCTGGCCCGCAAGAGTATAAACTGTGCACGGCACCCCATAAAAAAAATGTCCGCTAGGTTGAAAATCTCGAAAGAGGCGGCCTAGGCAAAAGTTATGACAAAAAAAATAGATTATTCTCTCAGAACTACATTATGACTTGATCCTTTTCACTGAGGTACGTAGGCTCTTAGAATTACATTCTGAGTTCAGTCGCATGAGTATCCAAAGAACTCATAGTCTCTCTTGACCCTCTCCACCATAGTCCATGAATTACATCCTAATTTTAGTCTCATAAGTTCAAAAGAAATGGGGCACACCATTATTTGAGCATCAAAATATTCTTGTAGATTGTCATATAACGTGTGAATTAGAGAAGGCCAATCAAGACATAATTTTAATTGACTTCAAAGAAGTATTTATACAAATCCATAAAACTTTTAGCTGTGATTATTGTACATAGTGTAGTTATATGAACCTTGTTTTTGGATTCTTTACACTGAGATATGAGTTTGTTTTTTTAATAAGATCAGGCGAATATGAATCTGTCAGCTTTCCTGCATGTGAAGTTCATTTTTGAAGTTGGTTTAGAATGATCCTGAGGGACTTGAGCTATACATTTTGGATATGTTTTAGATTAAGAAGGTTGATTTTTGATAAATTAAGTCTCTTCTGGCTTGGTGCTCTCATACAATGATATATCTCTTATACTATCGAAACACAAAAGGTATCGCAACTCTGAAGAAGAGGAAGTCGAATCTCTAAAGTAAACCATGATTCAATCTGTAAAAAAAATAAAAAAAATGTTAGCGCTTAAATTAGTAATTCAATATTCATGGTAATGAATCTCAATAATGAACGATTATATTCTTTGAGCAAAACCTATGTCTGATCTAGATAGTGGAAAGTCTTTACAAATCAAGTAAAGTTTTTGCCTCAGATAGTGTAAAGTTTTTAGCTTGGGCTATGGAATGCCTTTGCCTCAGACGGTGTAAAGTCTTTAGCTTGGACTATGGAATGCCTTTGACTTAGACGGTGTAAAGTCTTTGCCACAAATCATGTAAAATCTTTGCCTCAGACGGTGTAAAGTCTTTAGCTTGGACTATGGAATGTCTTTGATTCAGATGGTGTAAAGTCTTTGCCACAAATCATGTAAAGTCTTCGCCTTAGATGGTGTAAAGTATTTAGCTCGGACAATGGAATGCCTTGACTTAGATGGTGTAAAGTATTTGCCAGAAATCATGTAAAGTATTTGTCTTAGATGGTGTAAAGTCTTTAGCTCGGACTATGGAATGCCTTTGACTCAGACGGTGTAAAGTCTTTACCACAAATCATGTAAAGTATTTTCCTCAGATGGTGTAAAGTCTTTAGCTTGGACTATGGAATGCCTTTAACTCAGACGATGTAAAGTCTTTGCCACAAATCATGTAAAGTCTTTGCCTCAGACGGTGTAAAGTCTTTAGCCTGGACTATGGAATGCCTTTGACCCAGATGGTGTAAAGTCTTTTCCACAAATCATGTAAAGTCTTTGCCTTAGACGGTGTAAAGTCTTTAGCTTGGACTATGGAATGTCTTTGATTCAGATGGTGTAAAGTCTTTGCCACAAATCATGTAAAGTCTTCGCCATAGATGGTGTAAAGTATTTAGCTCGGACAACGGAATGCCTTGACTTAGATGGTGTAAAGTCTTTACCAGAAATCATGTAAAGTATTTGTCTTAGATGGTGTAAAGTCTTTAGCTCGGACTATGGAATGCCTTTGACTCAGACGGTGTAAAGTCTTTGCCACAAATCATGTAAAGTATTTTCCTTAGATGGTGTAAAGTCTTTAGCTTGGACTATGGAATGCCTTTGACTTAGACGATGTAAAGTCTTTGCCATAAATCATGTAAAATCTTTGCCTCAGACGGTGTAAAGTCTTTAGCTTGGACTATGGAATGTCTTTGATTCAGATGGTGTAAAGTCTTTGCCACAAATCATGTAAAGTCTTCACCTTAGATGGTGTAAAGTATTTAGCTCGGACAACGGAATGCCTTGACTTAGATGGTGTAAAGTCTTTGCTAGAAATCATGTAAAGTATTTGTCTTAGATGGTGTAAAGTCTTTAGCTCGGACTATGGAATGCCTTTGACTCAGACGGTGTAAAGTCTTTGCCACAAATCATGTAAAGTATTTTCCTCAGATGGTGTAAAGTCTTTAGCTTGGACTATGGAATGCCTTTGACTTAGACGATGTAAAGTCTTTGCCACAAATCATGTAAAGTCTTTGCCTCAGACGGTGTAAAGTCTTTAGCTTGGACTATGGAATGCCTTTGACCCAGATGGTGTAAAGTCTTTTCCACAAATCATGTAAAGTCTTTGCCTTAGACGGTGTAAAGTCTTTAGCTTGGACTATGGAATGCCTTTGACTCAGACGGTGTAAAGTGTTTGCCACAAATCATGTAAAGTCTTTACCTTAGTCGGTGTAAAGTCTTTAGCTTGGACTATGGAATGCCTTTGACTCAGACGGTGTAAAGTCTTTGCCACAAATCATGTAAAATATTTTCCTTAGACGGTGTAAAGTCTTTAGCTTGGACTATGGAATGCCTTTGACTCAGACGGTGTAAAGTCTTTGCCACAAATCGTGTAAAGTCTTTGCCTCAGACGGTGTAAAGTCTTTAGCTTTAACTATGGAATGCCTTTGACTCAGACGATGTAAAGTCTTTGCCACAAATAATGTAAAGTCTTTGCCTCAGACGGTGTAAAGTCTTTAGCTTGGACTATGAAATGCCTTTGACTCAGACGGTATAAAGTCTTTGCCACAAATTATGTAAAGTCTTTGCCTTAGATGGTGTAAAGTCTTTAGCTTGGACTATGGAATGCCTTTGACTCAGACGGTGTAAAATTTTTGCCAAAAATCATGTAAAGTCTTTGCCTTAGACGGTGCAAAGTCTTTAGCTTGGACTATGGAATGCCTTTGACTCAGATGGTGTAAAGTCTTTACTACAAATTATGTACAGTCTTTGCCTCAGACGGTGTAAAGTTTTTGCCACAAATCATGTAAAGTATTTGTCTCAGACAGTGTAAAGACTTTGGCTCGAACAATGCGTCATCTTCGGGTCAAACGGTGTAAAGTCTTTGCCAAGAATGATGTGAAATTATTTCCAACAATGCAACACCTTTGTTTCAAATGATTAAAAACAAAGAAATACTAATAATAATAATAATAATAATGCATGGCTACAAAGTCAACAAAATGAGCTTCTTCAACAGTATGCCTGAAGTCTTTAAATCCTCCAAATATGCAAGTAGATAACACAAAAAAAAAAAATATTATTACCTGTCAAGTCGAGGAAGCCACACTAGACTAACTAGGCTAGACTTGATATAAGATTTTCTTGGTCATAATAATGCCCTTGAAGTCTAGTTTCTAGCAATTCCAACCCTTTTCGGTAACGATGTTCCTACATCAAGATATAAAATATTTTGTGAGGCAACAAAAATCTGAAACTTTCAGCATGACAAAATTTGAAGTTAAACTTCAAAAAAAAAGTGAAAAAAATAAATAAATTATCTAGAACGATATTGAAGGAGTTTAAATCTAAATTTTGGATGTGTTGTATAACTTTGTGTCTAAATTCAGAATAATCAAGCGGCTTGTGATTTTGAAGTTCCTACATGAAGATACAAAAGTTTTAATAAAATCACACAAATCTGAAACCTCCAGCATGGCAAAATCTAGAGCTAACTTTAAAAAATTATCTAGAACGGTCATGAATACATGTCAAGATGTGGAAAAGGTTGTTGAAAATCAAAGAAAAGAGAAGAAGAAAGTACCACAGCGCTGATCGTCAAGCCACATTGCTGCAAAATAATGAAGGTCAGACATCTATTTATAGAGGTTTATTAGCATCTATTATAACTAGATTCAAACTTGAATTAGGCTTCTACAAAATTGACTCCTAAGCGGATTCCAATTAGTGGTGGAATCTTGCATGACAAGTAAACACCCTAAAAAAAGTGCAAAAAAAAAAACGTGAAAAAAAACGTAAAAGAAAAACGTGAAAAAAATCATTTTTTTCTTCTCTTTTCTAATCCTCATTGGATATAACTAATTTGCTACATTCCTACCCCAACAATGATGAAGGGGTGCATCAATATAGTATGAATTCACGGTGCATCTCAAAATACATGGCATGTCATTATCCTACAAGTAATACTTCAAGCCTAGTATTCAAAAGATAAAATATCTCGACAAGACTTGAAGCAGGGGACATTTGTAATCATTTATAATTTATTAAATATAAATTTGTAGAATGGTTCAATTTATATTAAATTCAAGATATATTAGTCCAAATAAATATTTTGAATTAATAAAATTGGGTCAATTATTTAAGCCCAATAAATGTGAATTTAATTAAAAATCTAAATCCATTAATTTGGGCTATAAAGATGACCCACTTTGTTAAGCCCAATGTCATCTCATCCTAGAGACCCATTTTCATGCCACATGTCAAAGTTATGTAGCAATCCAAGTCAAATTAAATAAGCCACTAGAATTATGCCATGTGCCAAAGTTAGGTGGCAATCCAAGTCAAATTAAATAAGCCACTAAAATCATGCCATATGTCAAAGTTAGGTGGCAATCCAAGTCAAATTAGATAAGCCACTAAAATCATGCCATATGTCAAAGTTATGTGGCAATCTAAGTCAAATTAAATGAACCACTAGAATAATGCCACGTGTCTATGTGACATGTTCTGACCAATCAAATTAAAACTCTTCAACAAAGAAGTCTGATTGGTCAGTTCAAACCAACCAATCAAATCACACCCTCATACCACTCTCTACAACTATAAATAGGGGTCCTCATTATTCTGAAAGGGGGGGGGGGGGGTTCAAGAACAAGAAGCAAGAAGAGAGCTCGTGGATCAAAGACCGCAAATTTTCTACAAAGCTACAAAGTTCAAGTAATCAAATTCAAGTTCAAGTTCAAGATCAAGAACGAAGAAGAATATCAAGAAGATCAAGATCAAGTTACTTGTTCATATTTACTGTTCGTCATAACCATACAAGTGTTCGTGATGAATAATTCAAATCCAAATTTGAAGACGAAGATTCAAGATCAAGCTATTCAAGCCCTTGACTCTAAATCAAATTCAAGTTCGACGTGTTTCATATTATTTGAAGAATCAGAGGATTATCATAGAGATTGTAACCCGCGCTATATTTTGAAATCAAATATTACACTTTGTTACTCCAATTTTTTGGTCTTGATTATTTATTTTTATCGGCTCGAAAATTTGTTGTTTACAAGTACATCAGCAAAAAAAGGTTGGGAAACAGAACTAACAAAGCGTTGAAACTGGAAGTTTCGTTAGATAAAGATAAGAGTATGACAATTTTCTCATGATAAGACTCTATGTGTACCACTCTCAATACTTTAGACTTTAATTTATATTATACTCTGACATTATCTTCTTCTTTGGTTACTTTAGTCTTTGTTTATGTCCCCTACAGGCTACAATGACTGACCACCCACCTAGCATGGACGCCTTTCTGCTTTTGTACAGGCCACTGCATTATTAAACAATAATTCTTACTTGAACAACAACTTATAGAAACGGAGTTTGAAGTAAAAGGAAAAACTTTTTTTTTTGCAAAAACTTTTAAAAAGTAAATAATTTTGGGATGCTATCAAAAGGGCATAAATGTAGGAGCCTACGCGCCTTGTCCTTTTTTCCTTAACATCTTTTAGTTTAACGTTAAAGGTAAGGCGCAGTGGCCCATGTGACTTACAAGGCACAGGGATCCTGTGACTTACTTTGAGTTGTGGGGCTCTATTCCTTCTTCCCATCCCAGCCCCCACGCCAATGCCCACCCCCACCAACTCCATCACCCACTCCCACCCCAACCCCAAATATTTTATATAAATAAGTTTTTACCTGTATTTAGTTTTAATTTTAGTTTTAGTTTTATTTTTTTTATTTTTTTGACCAAATTAACAAGTTAGTGATGAAGGAATAGATTTAACTTACATTAATTGAATTGTATTTTATTCTTTCTTTTAAAGACCTTTTGTCTTATTTTTCACATTTTATTAAAAATTTGAAAGAATTTTCATAAAATTATTATCTTTATACTAATTAAAATTATCGTTAAATTTTTTATAATATGCAAAGGAAATTCTTGTTATAACTAAAATATGTATTATTGTATTTTAAATTGTTAATTATAGTGATTTATAATTATTTTATTATCTTTCTTTTCAAAAAATTAATTTAAAATTATGGTTAAATACAAATTTAATTTTTGTTCTATAGTCAATTGTAATGACCCTCTAGGTCATTTTTAAATTAAAGCATTCATTTCGTCATTTAGAGTATTCTTATAGCGACCCCAAGTCATTAATGACTTACTGGCACTGACTTTTCGGTTGACTGATCTTTCGTTTGGATTTTAGGCTCGTTTCCCTATTGTGGAGCTTTTATAACTTGAAAATTAACTTCGGTCATAACTTCAAGAAAACAACCCCAGAATGGAATTCTAACAATTTCATCAATTCTGGAATGACAAGATTAGGCTAGTAGCATGGTCATCACGAGTATCGAGGCAATTGATATAAGTTTGTAGCCATTTGGCACTTTTGGCCTTTGAAATTTGGCCCCTAGTTGACTTTGGTCAACATTCTTAGAAAACATGCTCGTATGAAAATTTTAACAGCGCGGTTAGATCCAAAATGTCGAGTTTGTTCTAGTATAACCATTTGTTCGCTTTTTAAGACTTTTGGTCTAATCGCGAGGACCGTTGTGGAATTTGGCTCAAACTGACACTGGGTGTGGAACCCATTTTTAGTCATAATGACCTCGTACGGAAATTTTGACTGCTCTATTGTGTCCAGAACATCGAATTTGGTGGGGTAGCATATCTCGTTTGCACGCACGGGGATTCTGAATGAATTCCAAGCACCCCGTCCGAATATTTGAACTTGGTGAAAACCATCTATTGCAGCTGATGTTGGTGTAGGCCACCATGAACTTCGCGTTTGCGAGGCCTTTGGCTGTAATCGAAAGGGTATGGTCCCTTGCACATCACGATCGTGTGGTCCCCTCTAGCGATCATGAGGAAGAGTGATCTGTGTTAACCACATCTGGTCATCGCAATCGCGAGGTCAAACCCCCACAATCGGGAGGGTCTACTTTCTATTAGGTCGCGATAGTATTTCACTCTTTGCGATTGCGATGAAAAATTCCGTCTAGTCTTTATTTAAAAGACCAGACGCGATCATATTTGAACCTTGAAGTTTATTTGCTTATATCTCTCTCGTTTGGAGCTCAAAGTTGTAAAATTAAAGGTCTAATTCAAGGGAAACATGTTGGTGAGCTCGAGGAGTGCATCAGAAGATTCGTTGGAGGTAAATTCGATGTTTTAACTACCATATGTTCCATTTTTGGAGTGTTCTTTTAGTGAATTTTTGGAGGTTGATTCTTGGCTGATTTGAGTCTGTTTTCAATGATTTTGAGGCTAATTTGTGGGTTTTTCCATAAAGAACATCGTGGTAGGATTTGTATGGATCGTGGGAGCTTTTTCTTTTATAAATCATTGCGTATAAGTCCTGCAATATTTGTTTCCTTTAGCTAAAAATGAGGGACTTTTGATGCATGTATGGTTGTAGCTAATTCTAGTATATGAATTGTGTTTCTTGAAAACTAGCTTGGGGTAGCGTCTAGTACCTACTTTTGGAGTCAATTCTGAAATTCTAAATGCGGGTCTCATATTTCCTATTTTGGACCCAAAATTGCTCTATCTCTGAAAATTATGAATTTAGTGTCTAAATGACCATAACGACATTGTGATTTTGTTTTTGATAGCATGGCAGCGTTCCAAGGCCATTCAAAAAGGAAAAAACTCAGATTTTGTGAGTTGGAGTGCGCGTTATCGGCCTATAGGTAGGCTATGATTTTCCCTCTTTAGACTGAACATGTTTAAGCATTTGTCTACTGAATTGTATGAGGTTGGACGAGTTTGGGTGTCGAGCATGCTAAATTCCTAGATTTCATGCCCAAGGTGTTATTTTCGAGGTATTGTTGGACTGTTAAAGCATATCTCTGATTATTATTGATCATCCATATCTTGTGTTGTGTGCTGTGCCTTTGGTTATATATTTGGGAGAATATGTTTCCTTAGTCTAGGCTTAGACTAGTGTTGCCTTAGACTTGCGCAATTTTGGTGCTATTTGGGCTTAAAACTTCTCCGACGTTATTTCGGACAGCTTAACTCCCTGTAGACTGATACAGCAGACTTGAGTCTGATAGTCTGAGCTTTAGCTGGGCAGTAACACAACTTTGGGACCTTACCTACATAATTCCCTATTCTCCTATCAGGTCTTGTATCGCGTGGTTCTTGATTCTGGAAGTTTTTTCAACGATTCTAGTAGGATGTGGCTCAGGCTTGAGTGATTCATTGATGGCACTAGGTTTAGGGGTACTCCCTGTGACATTCGATTGGCCGCTGATCCTAATTTGGATAAACTCACCTCTATTCGTGGTTCAAGTCCCCATTTTACTCCACCGAGCGGGGTTCAGGCCCTTGCCTTATTATTGTAGCCTCTGTTCTTGTCTGTCTCTCCTTACTTAGCCGTGGTTCAATCCCACTACCTTTATATAATGTCGGTTCAAGTCTATCACTCTTTACTCACTTTGGTTCGACTCCTTAGCTATTATTACCCGGTTCAAGTCTGTGGTCTAGCTTACACATGGTTCAAATCCACGATTATCTATCATCTAGTTCAAGTCCGTGGTTGCTTTAAAATCTTAGCTCGGGTCCCTAATCCTCTGATGAATCATTGGTTCAAGTCTTTATCTACTCTCATCTTTGGGTTAAGATTTCAGGAATTTAGGATGGTTCGATTCAAGTCCAAAACATTTGTGGCATTGTTGGAATTTTATCGAATCCGCTCTTTTTACTTCAACTATCTTTGCTCCTGTTGGGCTTATAGGGGTCCATTCAGGTTGTTACCTTCAGACTTGTGCACGAGCGCACCCATCTGGTTTATAGGAGCCCAACAAATTTATCTAGTTTTGCTTCTTTGTTTGTTTAGTACGCTCATGTACATACCTACATTTACTTCTTGCCTTGTCTTTTGTTATGATTACTTTCTCGCATTTAATTTTACTTCTTGTTATCTTGCTCAGTTGACCTATGATGCCTACTAGGTACCTGCTATTTTGGTATTCATACTATACTCTGCATCTATTTTCGTGATGGATGTTCGAGTACTAGCTATCGGTGTTGATTCGAGCAAACTATTATCGTGATCAGTGGCTAGGATGAGCACATAGTGTTCTGGAGTTAGCCATCTCCCTCTATACATATATTTTTTCTGTTTTTAGCTTTTTGAGATAGCCTTGTTTCTCTTTTTCACTTTTGACACTTGTACTCTTTTTGGTAATAGCTCTGTACATATGACTTCTAGGTTTTGGGAGGGATCTATTTATTTGTATATATTTCTTTTAGCTTCCGTCGTTCAGTTATGTTCTTATTATTTCATTATGGTTTTTAGTTGTATTATTGGTCTTCTACCATGACATCTCATTATTCATAATTTTGAGATATGGGTCGGCTTGTCTACAAGAGGGTCATAATTGTCATGACCCAACCCCGTAGGCCGCGACTCATGCACGAGTTGGACACTCATATGTACCCTTAGCTCAAATTAGCATATTAGCAGAATAGATAAATATATAAATCAAATAAGGTCATTAGATAGCGCATGAAAACAGATGCAGCACACGAAAGCCGATAAGGCCGTCACAAAACACAAAAGTCCAACATATATATAGAACCCACAAATACATATCTATAGACCTCTACAGAATGATAGCATAATCATATGATGGGACAGGGCCTCATCGTACCCCTGACCAATGTGTACAAATATATAACAGGAAAGTTAGTACCAAAATAGGACTCCGAATAAGGAAGCACTGTCAAAAGCAGAGTGAATGTCCTAGGCAAGTGGATTGGAAAATCGAGTGTCTATACCTGCAGACATGTAACACAGCCCCCGACGAATAGGGGTCAGTACAGAGAATGTACTGAATATGTAAAATATGGACTGTAATAAATAAAGCCATAACCCAAACAACATGTGCAGAAAATGAGTGAAGTGTCCATAATATCAAAATATTTATCATAAACACAGATAATGCATGCAGAAGAATATATGCCATATCCGGCCCCATTATGGAACTCGGTGAACAAAACGTGGTCGCCACCCCATCACTGGCACCACCACACAACATACTCTAGAGTATGGAATATCTCTATAACAGATCATATCATATCAGACAACCATATCATATTAGATCACCAGCTATCAGCGTGTGTGTACATGGTATGACATACAACACAACCCGTGTACCTGTCATACCTGCCCCCTCATGTCGGGGCACGACAAACAATGCAGGGAAGTACGCTTGATAACATATCCTGGCCCGGACTCAGTGGAGGAAGCATTGAGGCATTGATGAGTGGAGTAGTGAGAAACAAAATGCAATACGAAATACAAAACATTTACAGAGACTCAATAGCATAACTCTGGTGACAAATCATATAAGAGAAATTGAGCAATAATCATAACATTTGTCTTTCATATGTCATGATGGTCTATGTCAAAATAGTCTTTCCGAAATCGTTTTCATATTTCAAAATATATTATGGGGCTCAATGGAAAATTAAAATAACTGTCGTTTAATTTTTGGAAGAGTAGCAAAGAGTTTCCTTTGAATTCTACTCAACATAAGTCAAATGGAATAATAAAAAAAAGTTTGGGAGTAGTGGGCCCACCTCAGGCCAAATGAGGCGGCGTACACAAATTACGTGCGTTAAACTTCATGACGTTACTTATAAGAGTTTTAAGGTAGTCGGGTCCTATTTGTGCAAGTTCTAGATGTTTAGACAATATTTCCAAACTATTCATAATTATTATTTCAATTCTACTGAATGTAAAAGTGGCAAATTTAGACATCAATTCAGAAGAGTGGAGTCGTCCTCGAGGCTCGTATCTAAACCTATTACACCTAAGACATGCCAAGAGAAGGAAAGGTAAAGCTTTATGTACCTTATTGACCTTTTACGCTTGTCCAAATTAAAATCCTGTTTCCTCCAAAATCTACAATTGGTCATATTCACCAAATATTAACTATAAGGCTTAAAGAATTTAATCATAACCAATACTTGTCTACAGAAATTTAGGTAGCATCTACCCTATACATGAACATCCCCGAAATTTCAACACGGCCAAAATGTCGACAACCATACCAACAACAATACCATAACATCAATAATCGATTTAAAATGCATCGTAACATAAATTGTCTTCTTTCCTAAATAGTGCAATATTTTCCAATCCAACCTGGCACTTTCAAATCAATATCAACAATTCACACTTTAACAACTTCATTTCCATAATATCATAACATCATACTAAAATGACATAATTTCCTACAATCAATTTCAATGCTGACTTAAATTATTTAACCTTCATTTACATTATAAGGATCACAACAACACAACTAACATACTAAATAAAATTAATTTATTTCCATCTCATCACCCTACACTACACGGCCCTACTCCACCTTTTCAACTTCAACCAAATTCATTCAACTTCCATTTCCAATAAAAAGTCCACAATAACCACAACTAGAATATAATTCATCTTGCCTATATAACCAATCATATACACTTCCATATACATATATGCACACCCACCATGCAAACTTCCATACTTCCATAAATTCTACCCATCTCTACATACTACAACGTAAACAAGCCTTCATAACATAATAAAAAATAATTAATTCTTACCTTTTCCTCCTGACTTCTTCACTTGAGCAAGGTGTTAAATCGATGAAACAAGCATCCTATCTTCCGAAATATCTTCACCACGTTATAAAGGACCCTTGAATTAGTGGAAATACTAGAAAAAAATAATTTTTGGAACAAGATTTTAAGTGATAAAAATCCCTAGCTATGGCCGAATTTTCTCTCTTTTTTTTTCTTCTTTTTTTTGTTCTTCTCCTTTCTCAACTTTTCTTGAAAGTTCCATGGAATTAATGACTAAGTGTCCCTTTTATTCATTTAACACATGGATAAATTATATGGGCTTGGGTCCTTTTTATAGACCATGGCATGGTTGGGCCTCTCTTGTTATTTTTTTCCAAGCCCAATCACTTAGTCCATATATTTCTTTTTGTCATTCATGAAACTAACTATTTTTTTTTGAAATTTCTATTTTGCCCTTAGCCTTTTCCAATATTTCTACATCCAAAATTTTCATAACCAACTTATGTATCAACCAAGATCAAAATATAGCATTGCCCTTAACTTATTACAATTATCCCAAAATGTCCAAATGCCCAACATACAGGTTATAACAATAGTAGGCACCATCATTACCTGATAAAATCAAGCCGTGACAAGTTGGTATCAGAGTCCTAGGTTCATCGGTCTCACTTGTACAGAGATAACGTCTAACAGAGTCCTACGGATCGGCGTAGAGATGTTTGTGACTTATCTTTGGGAGGCTACACAATGTCTTTAAGAACGTGTCTCTTTTGTAGCACTATCGTGTAGTGTGTGTCTTATCAGTTTTGGAAATCTCACTTGTTCCACTCTTTTACAGGATGCCTCGCACGCATGCTAGAGGTAGAGGCCGACCTTGAGGTCATGCCAGGGCTATCGATCCAGCCCGAGATAGAGAGCAGACTCTAGAGTCATAGGTGGAGCCACCAGTAGCTCTAGTACATCATCAACTGGTGGAACGGGACCATCCCAGACACCGCCCGTACCAGTTGCAACTCTTGACCTTCAGCCCATGCTCACTCAAATACTAACTGCTATTGAGGGTATGCAATAGGCACCAGCTCCAGCTGCTCTAGTGCCTCCGAACTAGCCTACACTGGAGGCACCAGTTGTTCAGCACCCACTAGCCCCTACTTCTCAGCTGGATAATTTGGAGGGCTTCATGCCATTTCGGGAGAAGAAGATGCTCAGGCTGTTCCTTAGACTATCACCATTGATATTTTTTGGGGCTATAGGTGAGGATGCGTATGAGTTTATACTTTTGAGAGTAACTGCAGACTTTGGGTCTAGTGAAGTCGCGAGGAGTAGACTTCACAGCTTATCAGCTAAACTGTACTTCCCGATAGTGGCGGTGTTCATATTTGGAAACTAGGCCACTTGGGTCTCCAACGGTGTCGTGGATTGAGTTTTTAGAGGCCTTCTTGGATTGATTTATTCCCATGAGCATTAGAGATCATCTTCAAGATCAATATTTGCGGTTAGAACTAGTCTCCATGACCGTATCCGAATATGAGGCTCGATTCCACGAGCTCTCCAGGCATGCTGCCATGATGTTACCTACCAAGGAAGAAAGGGTTCAGTGCTTCGTTAGAGGATTAGAAATACAGTTACGGATCGAGACTCATTCTTTAGTCTCAGTGGGCCGCTCATTTTTGGATGTGGTAGACCATGCCCACATGCTTGAGAAGCTCCGTTGCGAGACCTGAGGGGGCAGTAGCAAGAGAGCTAGGTAGGAAGATAGTTAGGGTGAGCGCCACTTTAGACCCAGGGAGTTCTATAATAGATCTCGCTAGAGATTTTAGCCAAGCCAGTCCAGCCTCCCCTTCCATGCCTCCCTTTATACTTTAAAGGGTGATCAACACCATCAAGATGGCTATAGTGCCAGTCTGAGTCATGGCTGAGGTGGTTCACATAGGGTTTCTTTCGACGAAGGTGGACTCTAGCTGAGAGCCTACAGTCACAGGAGTGCGATGAGTATAGGGGGCTAGATCATTGGTCCTGTGAGTGCCCTCACCGTAAGCCATCCTTACCAGCTCTACTAATAGCCAGACCTGCAGAAGCAGCAGAACCTCTAGTTAGAGGTAGAGTCCAGGGCAAGGAACGTAGGGGTAGTCATTGGGGTGCATAGGGAGGTACTCGATGAGGCAGAGCAGGAGGCAGGGTCGATGCACTTGGTAGAGAAGCCTAGGACCACATTTATGCTGCTATAGCTAGAGTAAAGGCTGAGGCCTCGGACGATGTGATTACTGGTACAGTTTTATTATGTCATCAACCCGCATCCACTTTATTTGATTCAAGCTCCACCTATTCTTATATATATGTATATTGTGCCCCTCGACTAAGTATGAGTCCGAAGCCCTAAGTCAAGCCATTATGTGTTTCGACCCCGGGTCGGGTTCAAGCCCCTGCCTTATGATTATAGCATAGGTTCAAGTCTGTCGCTCTTCACTTAGCCGTGGTTCGATCCCACTGACTTTATACAGCCTCGGTTGTAGTCTGTTGCTCTTTACTCACTTTGGTTCAACTCCTTCACTACTGTTACTCGGTTTTAGTCCATAGTCTAGCTTATACGTGGTTTAAATCTACGATTTTCTATAACCCAGTTCAAGTCTGTAGTTGGTTTCAAATCTCGGTTTGGGTCCCTGATCCTCTGATAATCATCAATTCAAGTCCTTATCTATTCTCAGCTTTGGGTTAAGGTTTCAGGCTTTCGGGATAGTTCGATTCAAGTCTAGGATATTGGTGGCATTATTGGAACTCTATCGCACCTGCTCTTTTTATTTCAATTATCTTTGCTCCTGTCAGGTTTATGGGTGTCCGTTTAGGTTGTTACCTTAGACTTGTGCATGAGCGTTCCCGTCAGGTTTTTGGGAGTGCAACAAATTTAACTAGTTTAGTCTATTTGTGTGTTGAGTATGCTCATGTACATAACTATATTCACTTCTTGACCTATCTTTGGTTGTGATTACTTTCTCGCATTTTAGTTTACTTTTTCTTATCTTGCTCAGTTGGCTTATGATGCCTACTAGGTAAATGTTGTTTTAGTACTCATACTATACTCTGCATCTATTTTTGTGATGCAGGTCTGAGTTTTAGCTACCGACATCGATTCAAGCCAACTCCTGTCTTGATTAGTGGCAAGGGAGAGCATGTAGCATTCTGGAGTTACTTGTCTCTGTCAGTATATATATTTAGCCTGTCGTTTGCTTTTTAAGATAGCCTTGTTTCTATGGTCCACTTTTGGGACTTGTACTCTTTTATGTAGTAGCTCTGTATATGTGACTTCTAGATTCTTTGAGGGATCTTTTTATTTATATAGGTTTTATTTAGCTTCCACCGTTCAGTTATGTTCTTGTTATTTCATTATGATTTTTAGTTGTATTGTTAGTCTTTTACCAAGATATCTCATTACTCACAGTTCTGGGATATCGGTCAGTTTACCTACTGGATGATCATAGTAGGCGCCATCATGACCTAAGAAATCGGATCATGAAAAATTGGTATCAGAGCCCTAGGTTCACCGGTCTCATTAGCACAGAGCTAATATCTAGTAGAGTCTTGTGGATCAGCAGGGAGACGTCCGTGTCTTATCTTCAGGAGGCTTCAGGATGTCTTTAGGAATGTGTCTCTTTTGTATCGATGTCGTACAGTGTTTGTCTTATCGGTTTCTGGAAATCTCACTTGTTCCACTCTTTTACATAAGGACTCGCACGCATGCTAGAGGTAGAGGTCGACCTCGAGGTTATGCCAGGGATACAGCTCAAGCCCAGGACAAGGAGTAGACTCTGGAGCTGGAGATGGATCCACTAGTAACTCTAGTACATCATCAGCCGATGAAGTTGGGACCAGCCCAGCCACCGCCCATGCTAGTTGTAGATCCTAACCTTCAATCCATGCTCACTCAGATACTACCTTCTATTTGGAGTATGCAGCAGGCACCAGCTCCAGTTGCTCCAATGCCACAGGACCAACCTGTGCAAGAGGCACCAGTTTTTCAGTAGCTACCAGTATCTGGCACTTAGCCAGATGATTTTGAGGGTGTCATGCCACTTCGAGCGCAGAAAATGCTTAGGGTGTTCCTTAGACTATCATTGCCAAGGTTTTTTGGGGCTGTGAGTGAGGATGACAATGAGTTTCTACTTACTTGCCAAGAGTGGGTATAGACTTTGGGTCTAATAGAGTCATGAGAGGACGACATCATTGATTATCAGCTAGACATTCCTGCTTGATAGTGGCGGCATTCATATTTGGAGACTAGCCTAGTTGGGTCTCCATCAATGTCATGGGATAATTTTAGAGCCCTTCTTAGCCTAGTATATTCCTAGGAGCATCAGATATCAATTTTGAGATCATTTCTTAAGGTTAGAGTAGGGTTTCATGACCGTATCAAAGTAAGAGGCCCGATTTCATAAGCTCTCCAAGCATGCTTCCATGATCTTACATACTGAGGAGGAGAGGGTTCGGTGCTTTGTCAAGGGATTGAGATTTCAATTACAAATCGAGACTCAGTCTTTAGTCTTAGTGGGCCACTTATTTTTAGATTTGGTAGTCCATGCCCGCACGGTTGAGCAACTCCGTCAAGAGGCCCAAGGGGGTAGCAAGAAGAGAGCTAAGTAGGAGGATAGTCTTGGTGAGCGCCCCTTTAGACCCAGAGAGTCCTATAACAGATCTCGCCATAAATTCCATCCAGGCTAGTCTAGCGCCCTTTCCAGGCCTCCCTTCATACTTCAGAAAATGACCAGCACCATCAGGGTGGCTTTAGTGCTGGTCTGATTTAGGGTCAGGTGGTTCACAAATGAGTTTTTTCGGCCGAGGTGGATGACCTCCAGCTGGGAACCGACAGTCATAGGGGTGCTATAAGTGTAGGGAGCTAGATTATTGGTCCCGCGAGTGCCCTCATTATAGGCCAGCCTTACTAGCTCTATAGGTAGTTAGACTTGTGCCAATAGCAACACCTCTAGTTAGAGGTAGAGGGCAGGTCTAGGACGACAGGAGTGGTCATCAGGGTACACGGAGAGGTCCTTGAAGAGGCAGAGCAAGAGGCAGGGTTAATGCGCAAGGTAGAGGAGCCTAGGCCCACTTAAATGTAGCTTCAGCTAGAGCAGAGACTGAGGCCTAGGATGATGTGAACATATGTACTGTTTTATTATGTCATCAGCCCGCATCCACTTTATTTTATCCAGGCTCCACCTATTCTTATATATCTATATTGTGTCCCTTGATAGAGTATGAGTCCGGAGCCCTTAGTTGAGATATTGCGTGTTTTGATCTTGGTAGGTGATTCTTTAATAGTAGACCACGTCTTTAGATCCTACATGGTGATTATTCAGGGGCGAGACACTAGGGTTGATCTAACTTTGCTTGATATGGTGGATTTTGATCTGATTATGGGCATGGACTAGTTATCCCCTCACCGCACAGTCTTGGATTGCTATCCCAAAATCGTTACCTTAGCCATACCTAGTATTTTGCCAATGGTGTGGCAAGGTCTTGTAGTCTCACACCGGTTGGGGTGATTTCTTTTATTCGGGATTAGAGGTTAGTGGCTAGCGGGTGCTTGGCATACTTGGCTTATGTTAGAGATATGAGTAGGGAGTTCCCTATGGTTGATTTAGTACCTATAGTCCGAGAGTTTGTAGATGTGTCTTCTGTTGATCTTCCTAGCCTTCCTCATGATCGCGATACTGACTTCGCCATTGATGTAGAGTCAAGTACTCATCCTATGTCCATCCCACCATACCGTAGGACCCCTGTAGAGCTCAAGGAGCTCAGCATTCAGTTTCAGGGTCTCTTGGATAAGGGATTCATTCAGCCTAATGTATCATCTTGGGGTGGCCCAGTCCTGTTCGTTAAGAAGAAGGATGGCACTATACGGATGTGTATTGATCACATGCAGTTGAACAAGGTGACGGTGATAAACTATTACCCCATGCCTAGGATTGATTATCTATTTGACCAGCTTCAGGGTGTCGTGGTATTTTCTAAGATTGATTTGAGATCTGGCTACCACCAGTTGAGGATTAGGGCATTGGACATTCCTAAGACTACATTAGGACTCGTTATGGCCACTATCAGTTCGTAGTGATGTCTTTTTGGTTGACTAACGACCCTGCTGCATTCATGGACTTGATGACTTGGGTGTTTAGGATGTACTTGGACTCATTTCTCATAGTCTTCATTGACGACATTCTGGTATACTCGCGAAGCTAGGATGAGCATGAGTAGCATTTGAGAGTAGTGCTCTAGACTTTGAGAGATCAGCGGCTTTATGCCAAATTTTCAAAGTCTGAGTTTTAGATTGAGTCTATAGCATTGTTGGGGCACGTGGTATCCAAGGATGATATTATAGTAGATTCAGTGAAGATTGAGGCTATTCGTGATTGGTCCGGACCTACCTCTGTAACTGAGATTCTTAGCTTTGTTGGATTGGTAGGGTACTACACGTTCATTGTTGAGGGGTTCTCTACTATAGTAGCTCCTCTAACTCGGCTGACTCGCTAGGATGTTCCATTTGTATGGTCGGGGGAGTATGAGAGGAGCTTTCTAAGGCTCAAGGAGTTGCTTACCAACACTCCTATATTGACTCTTCCAAGAAAGAGAGAGGGATTCACCATTTATTGTGTCGCATCCGGTGTTTGTTTGGGTTTTATACTAATGCAACAGGACCGGGTTATTACTTATGCATCGAGGCAGCTTAAGCAGCATGAGCGCAACTGCCCCACTTATAACTTGGAGTTGGCAACGATATTTTGTGCTTAAGATTTGGAGGCACTATCTAGATGGAGTTCAATGCGAGATTTACACTGATTGCATGAACCTCAGTATATTATGAGACAGAGGGATCTTAATTCGAAGCAGCGCTGCTAGATTGGGCTTCTGAAGGACTATGACCTCTCTATTCCCTACCATCCGGGTAAGGCGAATGTAGTAGTAGACGCCTTGAGTCGGAAGGCGATGAGTATGGGTAGTCTGGCCTTTCTTTCTACTATGGATCAACTATTATCTTTGGACATCCAGTCCTTAGCTAACCAGATGATTCGAATTGACATATCTGATTCATAGTGTGTGTTAGCTTATGTGGGAGATCAGTCATCTCTATTGGATCGGATTTCCAGTCATCAGTTTGAGGATGAAGAGTTAGTTGCACTTTGAGATTAGGGTTTGGGACATGACGCCAGCCTGGCTACTTTAGATTCAAATAGGGTTTAGAGGTTTGGGGGTCGTCTCTATGTTCTGAGAGTTGGGGGGTTTTATTTAGTTTATCCATTCGGGCATCGCTAAGATGTATCCTGACTTGAGGCAGCATTACTGGTGGAGCGGTATGAGGAAAGATATTGCGGATTATGTGTCGCGTTGCTTGAGTTGTCAGCAGGTTAAGTCCGAGCATTCGAGGCCTAGTGGCGAGCTTCAGAGATTGCCCATTCCCGATTGGAAATGGGAGCGAATCACCATGGACTTCATTGTGGGGTTGCCACGCACTTCCCGTGGTTTTGATAGTATTTGTTGTTGACATCCAATTTTTGCTCTCCATATTTAATTAATTAAGCTTTCGTAAATTAATAATAATAATAAAAATAAAAAAATAAAAAAAACTTTTGTACTAGTACCATTAGATTAAATTGAAGGGTTGAGATTAAAGATGAAGAAGCACAATCCATGGTCATAATTAGCATATTTAAATTATAAACCACTTCTTTATTAAAAAGTCATAATTATTTAAATTAAAAATAATTATTTTGCAAGACTAATTTATTTGACAAAATTGGTCATTCTTAAAATAAAATTTGTATGAATTAGTAACAATTAATTAATCTTTCTAATCTTGAATAATATACGAAAAATATTTATTTTGACAATAAAAATTTATTTCATCAAAATTAATTTAACCCTTAAGAATGATATTTACTTGGTATAATTTTTTTCAAAATGATAAAATAAGTTGTAAATATTTATATATAATAATAAATTCACATATATATATAATTCCTTTTTATTTTTAACCATCCGATCAAATCATCGAATGGCTCAAAACAAATTAAGAAAACTTTTTCAAAACCAACACACCCATGCCCACCTCCTTTTCTCCTTTCAATTTCTAGAAAATTCGGCCATCACTTCGTTGCTCTCTCTCTCTCTCTCTCTTTTTCGTCTGCCATTATCAATGAGATTTCCCCTAAGGTGCAACTTTCAGTCAAAGACAAATAAAAGATAAGATTTGTGAAATCATTTCTCACCTTCTCCTTGTTGGCCTCATAAATACCTTTGATTTTATTTCAAATCTGAATTTTCAAGTCCAAATCTGCCTATAAATAACAAGGTTTTCACCTCAAAAGGATAGAACACAGATCAGAGAGAGATCCATGAATCAAATTGGAGAACAGATTCAAAACAAAGAAATACACTTCACACTGTTCCTTACTTTAATCCTGTTTCTTTTCTATTTTGGATCTTTGAGTTCGAGTTTGGAAAAAGAGTTCGAAATTGGTGTCATTGAAAAAAATTCCTTAAGTTTGCTTCTCCGAAAAAGGTACACTGCCTCACCCTTATTTTCTTTCACGAACTGGTTGTTTTAGTTGATTTTTTTGATTATTTCAGTAAGGATTAAGGTTCTTTGTTTTATTCATATTTTGGTCTTTTACTCTAATTATAGTTGACTTTTCATTTAACAATGATATACATCAGTTCAAAAAAAAGAGAGACTCCAAGAAAGAAACTAAAAATGTCTTATGATTAAAATAACACAACGCTTAAACTTTTTTTTTTCTCAATAAACCTTTTTTAAAATTTACAGGTAAAAGTTTGACATTTTTTGAGTTATTTTTTAGCCTTTTTTTGTGCAGTGGCGCTAAATCGAAGCCCTGACGTTTTCCTCTTTTAAATGAAATACGAGCAAGTGAAACTCTTCCCTATCCAACCTTACAACATGAACAAGAGCTTTGAGTTCATTAGTGTCATAGAAGCTCGTGGACTCACTGATCTTGGTTTTCATGGACAACAATTCACATGGTGCAACAAGAGAGATGCAGATGCCAGAATATGGAAGAGACTTGACAGGGCCATGGTCAATGATGCTTGGTTGGAGGTCATGCCTGTGAGCACTCTTAATCACCTGGCCTCTACAGGTTCTGATCACTGTCCTCTCCTGCTGGAATGTACTGAAAGACAAAGTCATACTATCAAATATTTCAAGTTCTTACACTGTTGGGTTGAAAATGAAAACTTCCTTGATACTGTAAGATCTTGCTGGGAAAGACCTGTGGATGGAAATCCAATGAGGACTTTCCATCAAAAACTGAAAAGAGTCTCTAATACCCTTAGCCACTGGTCTAGAAATCAATATGGTGATATATTTGCTTCAGTCAAACAGTTTGAGGAACAGGTGATGCAAGCTGAAGAAAATATCATCAATGACAATTCTGAAGATAATAGAGCCAAGCTAAGTCAGATAAATGCCCAGTATATCAGATATTTGAAGATAGAGCAGTCCATTTTGAAACAAAAAACTCAATTGCACTGGTTCAAAGATGGAGATGCTAATACCAATTATTTCCATGCCATCATCAGAGGGAGAAGAAGAAGGTTGTTCATCCATCAGATCAGTGATGAACAAGGAAACTCTATCCAGGGTGATGACAATATTGCAAGTGCAGCTTGTGCACACTTTGAGAGAATCTTTACTGTTGAGGAGAAACAAATCAATGAAGATGTGATTAAATGCATCCCAAAGATAGTTACTGATCAGCATAATGAACTACTACAGTCCATACCTACAAAGGAGGAGCTAAATGAGGTAGTATTTTCTATGAGTCCTACTTCAGCTGCAGGGCCAGATGGCATGAGTGGCAAGTTCTTTCAATCATGTTGGGATATCATTAGTGATGATCTGCTGAAGCTAGTGCAACACTTCTTCAATGGTCACTGTATTCCCAGGTACATATCTCATGCATGTTTGGTTCTACTTCCTAAAACTGAACACCCCAACAAACTGTCAGAGTACAGGCCCATCTCCCTCAGCAATTTCACTAGCAAGATGATATCCAAACTACTCTGTCTCAGACTTGCTCCCATTCTACCTCAGCTCATTTCAGACAATCAGTCAGGATTTGTTAAAGGAAGGAGCATATCAGAAAATATAATGCTGGCACAGGAAATTATTCACAATATTAAGAAACCCAATATAGGGGACAATGTAGTGATCAAGTTGGATATGGTTAAGGCATATGAGAGGGTCTCTTGGTCCTTCACTTGTATGGTCATGAGAAGGATGGGATTTGGAGAAGTCATTATTGATATGGTGTGGAGGATCATGTCTAACAACTGGTATTCAGTCATCATCAATGGGGGCAAGACATGGATTTTTTCATTCCACAAGAGGTCTCAAGCAAGGAGACCCCTTGTCACCTGCCTTATTCATTATAGGAGCAGAAGTACTATCCAAGATGCTGAATAATCTTAACCAGCACTACCTATATACTGGATTCCACATGGAAAGAAAGGGCCCCCAAGTGAACCACTTGAGCTTTGCAGATGATGTGATCATCTTCACTGCTACCAACAACTTGTCCATGACTCTTATTACCAAGACTTTGAAGGTTTATGAAACAACTTCAGGCCAGCTAATCAACAAGGACAAGAGCCAGTTCATGCTTCCTCTTAATACCAATCCAGATATTATTGATAGGATAAGCAGGATCACAGGCTTCAAGTGTACACATGGTCCCATTACTTACCTGGGCTGCCTACTCTACATTGGAAGGCACAGAATCATTTACTATACAAGTATGGTGTCCAAAGTTCTAAGCAAAATCAGAGGATGGCAGACTAAAGTGTTGAGCTATGGAGGCAGAGCAACATTGGTGAAATCAGTGCTGCAATCACTACCAATCCACTTGTTGTCTGCAATCAGACCTACTGCTACCACTATGAATCAGATCAGAGGCCTCATAGCTGACTTTTTCTGGGGGTGAGACAAGGAGAAGAAGAAATATTACTGGGCATCATGGGAGACCCTCTGCTATCCTGTGGAGGAAGGGGGTTTTGGTATGAAGAAAATACAAGATGTGTGCTTAGCTTTGCAATACAAACAATGGTGGACCTTCAGGTCTAAGAAGACTTTATGGGGAGAATTTCTGAAGGCTAAGTACTGCCAGAGGGCTCATCCTGTGATAAAAAAATGGCACACAGGTCAGTCTATTATGTGGAAGCACATGATGGATAATAAAATTGATATTGAGCCACATATACACTGGCACATCAACTCAGGTAAAAGTAGTTTCTGGTGGGATGATTGGCTGGGTATTGGCCCCCTAGCTTATCATAACAACCATCTACCTAGACTCAACAATACTAGAGTATCTGAATATATTGAGAATGGGGAGTGGAATGTGCAGAAAATCAGAAAATATGCCCCACCTCAGCTGGTGCAGCAGATACTAGCCACTGAGATAGACTATCACCCTAACACAGCTGATCAAGCCTGCTGGAAGTTGACTTCACATGGCAACTTCACTTCTAAATCAGCCTGGGAACTAGTTTGGAAGAAAAGAGCCAAGACCCTGACTGATGGGTGCACTTGGCACACTAACATTCCCTTCAAAGTGTCTTTTCTACTATGGAGAGCTCTGAGACAGAAACTCCCTACTAATGATAAACTTGTCTAATTTGGAGTAGTACCAGCAGCATGTTCTTGTTGTTACAGACCAGGATTGGACAATGTAGATCACATATTTGCTTCAGGAAATTTTGCCAAGCATATTTGGCAACACTTCTCTAGCTCATGGGGGATAATGCAAGGGACCTGCTCATTGAGAAGCATACTGATGAAGTGGTGGACTGCCAAGTCCAGTAATGAGGCTCAGAAGCTCATGTTGCAGGCCACTCCTATCTTTGTATGTTGGCATATATGGAAGAATAGATGTGCAAGTAAGTATGGAGGAAAGAAATCTAGTACTACTAGAGTTAAATTCTCCATAGTCAAGGACCTTTACATGCTGATACACACTGCTTTCCCCTACATTAAGTGGCCACAGAGCTGGAAGGAACTGGTTCCTATGATAGAACAGTGTCAACAAGACATGAGAGTGACCAAAGTTATATGGATCAGACCTCCATCTTCCATTGTGAAATTAAATACTGATGGGAGTGCATTAGACAACCCTGGGAAAATTGGAGCAGGGGGAATATTAAGAGACCACAATGGTAACTTAATATATGCCTTTGCAACTCCATTGACTAAGTGGCTGAAACAGGACCATAAGCCACCTTGGAGTATTCACAGATATGTTACAAAGTTACAATCCATGGTCCAACAATTGGAATTCTTTCAGTGCAAACATATATTCAGAGAAGCAAACCATCCAACAGATACCTTATCAAAATGCAGCCACATGTTCAATGATACACAACACTTCTACAACCTCCAGCAGCTACCACATGAAACAAAAGGTTACATCAAGATGGACAAGCTAATAATGGCAAGTTTCAGAAGGAAAACTCTGAAAAGAATCAAACTACCCTCTTGACTGATCTCATTCCTAATGTGTAATAGACTATTTACCTGTATTTTGTTTTACTTCTTCTTATTCCACCTAGTTATTTCCTATTGTAAGGGGAGAGTCTCCCTTGTTTATTGCTTCAGTAGAAATAATAACACAATGCTAGAAGTAAATGATAGAGTAGGAGTGCCCTCTTGTGTGGAAGCCTTGTGCAAGTACTCTACACATCTGCACCCTCCAAGAACAAGAACCTCCACCTATCACAACACTCAAGAGCATACAACAACAACAACCCAAACCAGCAACACAATATCACACACATGGATCCACACTCAATATCCATAAAAAAAGAAGCTTAAGTTCCAATTCTGTTTACTGTTGGGTGTCTCATTGTTCAGGTATCATGCAACTTTGAGCCATGTGGTGGTGTTGCAGCAGCTGAGCCTGGAATTCATGCATCACCTACCATCTACATACATACAATAACTCCACAACAGCACATGGAGCAACTACAGTACATCAACAGCAGGTGGAGGCTCATTCAACTCTAGGAGTTCCCTTCTTGTGGGTTTAAATTATGCAGAAACAATGGTTAAGGACCAATAACCCACCATAGACCTACATCAACTCAACAACATCAATTGCAAAAGCTCCATTACATCAGCAGAAGTGAATGCCACTAATCATCATCAGCAGTAACCTAACAGCAATAGCAGAAGCAGGATGCAACATGCCACAACTAGGAGCTTGCCTAACTCACCTGATGCAGGCCCTCTTTGGATTTACTCTAAGGGTTGCAGTAACACAAAATCCTGTTCTGGGACTCTTTTGTATAGAAACTTAAGCCTGCATCTTACCTCTATCAACAACAACATCCTCCAGCAGCAGTTCCACCATCATGCAATTCTCAGGGAACACCTACAAGTCATTTTGCAGAATTGTTTGTTTGTGGGTTTTTCTGTTTTTGTTTGTGGGAGCAGGTACTCCTTACCAATTGTCTTTACAGGTTCAAAACACCTCAGCAGAAGAGAAGCTACAACAGGGCATACTAGGACCTCTCTTCAGCCTCCCATTCAAGCCAACCTCTTCCCTGCAACATCTGTAACAAAGCTACAGCAGGGTATGATGTGCAGGGTGAATTTCACTATGTGGACCTTTCCAAAGGCCTCCAAACTTTGTAGGATTGCATCAAATACTATAGGGATAATGCCCAAGAAGTTTCATCACAAATGGACAATTGGAGACGTTAGGCGAGCGACCTTGAAAAAGTCAGCAGCCTTAAGCCTAAAGAGGGTGCCTTTTTTCCAACTTGTGCAAAAAGCCTCCAAATCTTGCAGAACTAAAGAAAGGGATGTTTGGGTATATCTCAAGAAGTTTCAACTAAATAGGATAATTGGAGACGTTAGTCGAGCGACGTTGAAAATCCTAACAGACCCCAAAGCACACTTGGAGGTCCTTTCCTTTTTGCTAGCTGGTGCAAGTTCTTTCTTGCCTTTGGTTGTTTGTTGTATTGTTGCAGGTTGCTGGATTGATTCATCAACATGCACTGACAACAACTACATAGAATACATCACAGATACAACCATCAAAGCAAATAGAATCTCCAAGACCCCTGCACAAGGCCCAGCCTCGTTTTTCTATCTGGTTGGCTATTTGTTTTTCTGTGATGGTTTTTGTGCAGGTACAACAACTGATGGGGAACCTTGGCAAATGAAAGGAATCAACATAGAGACTACAGCCTTCCAAGATAGGACCTCACCAACACACCATCCCTACACCCATACATATTCCATCCCTGCAGCACCTGCAGCAGATCCACTGCTTCCCAAAACTCTTGAAACTCCTTGCTCCTTTAATTATTATGTGCAGGCACATAAGATACCTTCAAAAGAGCTACTCAATTCTCCTTTGGAGGAAACAAGAAGTTGCCTACAGGTTTGCAACAACCCCCACAACTATCACACTTGTTTGGTTCTTTGTTTGCTTGTTTGTGCAGGTAAACAAAGTCACAGACAAAGGGACATAACAACCACAATTGCAAGGGCCTCACCTACTCCCATCAACTCTCCATGCATACCTACTGTAGTCCTTCAACACCTGCAGCAGCCCCCTTTCATCCAAGTCTTTTGGAACTCCTTGACTGTTTTCATTGAGAAGAAGACAAGAAGATGGAGCTCCAACAAACATAATTCTAATTATACAACAACCACATGGAACTCTTTGCTTGTTGACTTGCTGATGTGCAGGCATATCAAACAGCAACAATGGACCCTTCCAAAGTGCAAGGCACCTTCAGTCAAACATTTAAGCTAGGGATGCACCCTAGGAGCTCTTTCTTGGTTTATTTTTGGATGTGCAGGTACATCCCTGATCAGTCGACAACAATGGAACCATGCAAAGTTCAAGGCACACACTGATAGACTTCCAACCAGCTGTTCAAGTCAGGGCTGCACCACATACAAAATGCATGTTACACCTACTCTGTCCCTCAGCTACCTTAACAACAACCCTAAGGTTGCTGGCTACTACGGCTCCATTTACATCATTTCCTTTCACCCCCCTTAGCTGCTATTGTTGTGTTGCATACTTCCTTGGGATCTACTTGGTACGACATGACTAAAAAGGGCAAAGATGAAAAGAATTTTCCCACCCCATGTGAGATAGAAGGTTCATATACTTGTTCTTCTTTAATTTAGCTATGTATGGTACGTAGCATAGTTGAATAGGACTAGTGTAGGTTACTTTCTTGTTTTCTCATGGAAGGGGAGAGTCTCCCTCATTTATGCTTTCTTAGTCGTTTGTACCGGGAGGAGTCCTCTCATAGGTTTACTGCTTTCTAGTTATAGTTAGTCTCCTTTTTGTATCGGGGATGAGTTAGCCGACCTTAATAGGTTAGCCGACTTATGAACCACCATAGGATCAGAGGTAAGGTTTACGTCCCCCTCCTTGTATTTTTTACTTTATTTATTTATGTTAAGGCTTGGGGGTGATGCTCAACCCCTGACTGTGCACGAGAGGTGGGAGCCTCGTGTAGGGTCTGTTCCCATAAAAAAAATAAAAAAAAATATGTGATACATGTATGTAAGAACCTTTTTCCTCCATTTCTGCCTCTGTGTTAAATAAAGTAGGACCATTAATATGATTGTTTGAAATTGTTGAATTTGGTACATGTTGCCTTCTCTTTGTTATGATTAATGAGTATTCTGTTTGGTGTCATTATTTTGATAATAACAGAAAAGAGAACATGGATTGGTAGCTTCAACCTCTATTCTTTCTCGTTTTGGTTTCCTTATTAAAAGAAGTCTATTCAGCCCACTTTTATTGTCAAGATCAGATTAAGATGAGTCTGTTTTACGTCAATATTATTTTGATTAACTTATTTAAAAACCTCATCACAACCCCTTTTTCGAGTACTCTTTGAATCTGATTACCCACTTTTTGACATGTCCCTTTCTAATAAACCTTAATTTATCATCTTTAGATCTAATTAATTTGTAATATAAAATAAAGTCATTAGGTGGAGATTTTGACTACCCTTTCATATAGTAAGGGAAGGGGTATTTAGTTTGCCTTTTAGCCTCATGTGTTCATTTTAGACTTGTAGGTGAGTTAGTGTTTAAATTTCCAACTCATGGGAATTGCAAGCATCTCAGTGAAGTGTTCTCTTGAAAATCAATGCAAAATTTATTTGTCCTTATAGTTAGAATGTTTTCTATTAATTGATTAACTAGGAATAGGTTGAGAAGTATTTCTATCTAGATAGCATTTTATAGATGTATGAGCTGCTTGGCATGAATGTTTAGAGTATGGGTAGTTTACCTGAATACTTCAAATAGCATTCGAATCATGTTTATCTTTCCCAAGAACATACATACATATATATGTCATGTATACAAGGTATATATTTTACCTTACACTAATTTTCACTATATTTGTTGTATTATTTTGTTATACACAACATATATTTTTTTTCCACATCTACTATCCCTTCTATGAACATTATATTTTTATACTTTAATACACACATTATTTTACTACGTATATATCTATTGATATCTTGTCCTTACACGTAAATAAAATTATAAGATCTCATAAGCTTCAAATAAACATACATATTTTATTTTATTTTATAGTAAATAGGTATAAGATCACAAACTTTACATAATATTTTAACACTTTTGTGCTATTATTATTTTTATGAAAACTCCATTTTTATCGAATATTTTCTCAAATTATATTTACTATACATCACATATATTGCTATATTTTACACCCCATCTATTGCTTTTTATTTACTTATTTTTACATCTTAATTCTATATATGTAAATAAGGTAACAAATTCTCATACCCTTTAAGCTCAACTTTTATATATACAGAAATTATAAATTTTTACATATTTCAAATACATTTATTTTTATTATTCATTTTTTTTACAATAAATATATTACTATTAATATTTTCATGGATATTGTAGACATATATATAACATACCTTATTTATTTATTTTTTATCTTTTTTCACAAACTAATAAAACTTTTGTTATCAATATTTTGTAAAGAAAATAAATAAATAAAATATCACTAATAATTTTTCTAAAACTAAATTTAAGGATTATCTTCGGATAGGCTCTAAGGGATGCTTAACACAATCCCCTCGAGTAATCAAAACCCTTACCTAGAATCTCTCTGGCTTCGCAAATCAAAACAGAGTTTATATATATAAAATGGTTTTCCTAATATTTTCCTTAAAATTAGGTGGCGATTCTAATTTTTTTTTAAAATCAGAGGCATAGCCACTTTATGTTGTGAAATATTTTGACCATTTCGAAAATAGGGGGCGCAAGCTTGGCGACTCTGCTGGGAAATTCCCATGTACTTATCATTTTAGGTTTTGACCTTAGTAAAATTTAGTTGTAGAATTAAGGGATATTTTCTTTATTATCTGTGTATTATTTGCTTTAACTATTTAATTGTGATTTGTTATAACACTCCTCATTTGAAAGAACGCAAGCCAAATCCAAACTTGCGCTCCTTATTTGTTTGAAAACTCTACATGCTATTGCTTTTCTTACACTTTCATTTGCACTTTCTATCGAGTCTTTGGTTGTACACAATACACACACTGTGGTTCACGCAGAGAGTGTATCACACTCTCCCAAACATTCTTTTGAAATCCTTAGTTTCAGTTTTGGCGAAATAAGGTTGTGCCTTCTCACAAATATTCAGTCCCACTCTTGAACATCTAGAAAAAATTTCATTCTAGAAAGTAGGTCATGATGTATTCACCTTAGGCGAGGCGATCCAAGTCATCGTCTTCACGATTAGGAAAGCCACCCTTTGTCAAAGGTTACGCACCTGATGACATATTTTATGTGGAAGTTGTTATGAATTATCCAAACTAAAATACATGATGGATTTAGAATAAACATACTTATTATAATCCTTACCTTTCTTTCAGATGAATCTCAACCAAAACCTCCCAAACATTCAGATGGTTATTTCGTCACACTACATCATATAAAATAGGTGGCAAAACATTCGTGAAGCACACATAACTGAGGTTAGAAGGCATTTAGGTGCATTGTTGTCGCTTATGGGAATTCGAGCCAATAAGATCCTCATTATTATACTGATGGAGTTTTGGGATCCAAGCATAGTGACCTTTAAGATTTTGGATTTTGAGATCACTACTACTACACTAGAAGATTTTAGTGTTTTTTTGGAATTACCGATAAAACAAAAAACACTAATATGTCCATCAACCATAAGTGGAAGAGATTTCCTTGGGTTCTTATGGTTGCATGTACTTCCATCACTAAGGAATGTGGAAAATAGAAAGGTAAAGTTAGAATATCTTTTCAAAAGATTTGATCATCTAGAGAGCTTTAATAAACACCGAGATAAATTTGTCCGCACCCATAGGCAATGGATACATATGTGGCCAAGGATATTTATGATGGCCTTTTTGGGAGCTATGCTCTTCCCAATGAGGTTTTATTCAATAATCATCAATATTTTGACTATAGTAATGAACCTCTTTGCAGTGCTACATAACTATTCCTTGGTACATATGATTCTTGCTGAGATTTCAATCATTGTTAGCATGTATGAGGGGACACAATTTCTTTGGGGGTTGTAATTTGTTATTACAAATTTGGGAATAGAGCACTTCTATCGCTGACAACCATAAATGGACTACACTATAGACGTCTGTAATAGGATTCAGAGCCACAATAATCGTCTCAGATATTGGAGCGCCTCTATGGGATAGGAAGAGTGGTTTTGTTTTTGACCAACCTCACAAGAGATTCCATCCACTGGAAGTATTATTGGATGGGAGGATCAATTTTTGTTAGGATGCGACACCTCTATTTCATTGAGTTGATCGGGCTAGGAAGTATTCAGTCATGTGCTCTTCTTCGAGTTTTGTGATAATTTGGAGTTGTCTAAGATATACCGCTATGGAAAAATATGGCATTACATGATGATGATCTCATTTTAGTCCCAGTAGTGTGGATATGAAACTCACAATTGGAATGGGATTACATGATTATGATGAATGAAGGAATTGAAGAATGGTGCATGCTGGAGTATTATGAGTGGCATACCATTGTGAGCCATTTGGCTCGACCAAGTACAAAAAGGATTGGATGTATTGCGGACAACCAGTGAGTTTATTAGATCAGGGAGGATGTACTCCCTCACATAGAATTCATAACACAAATGTATAATCAAATAATTCTAGGATCCATAGATCATTTGATACAAATAATAGAAGAAAATCCAGAAGAAGACCCCGAAGAAGATCCAAGTGAAGAACCAAAGGAGCAGAAAGAGGAAGATCTGGAAGAGAATCCAGAAGAAGACGCCCACTCTAAGTACGGTTTCATAGAGTTCGATGAAGGAGTAGGTTCAAACCGGATTGACGAATCCTCGGAGTATCATCCAAGCCCATATTATGATTACCACGATGATGATAATGCTCCAACATGGCCTTAAATTTTCATTTTTTTTATCTGTACTCTATCATCCCTTTGTTCGCCTTATGGCCGCCATTTACCTTTATTTTTAGGCTTTCACCTGTCCATTTTATTGTAAGATCCAAGTCATCTTTGATTAATGGAATTTATGCTTGTTCCAAATACAAAATGTGTTTGAATGAATCATTTATCACCAAAATGATTGCAACATAGGCCAACCTCTAGCAAAAAGAGGCTCCATATTTGGACGTATTTTAAATGTCACTAACTTGGCGTATATATGTGTTATATATTTGTTGTACCTTTCAATATCTTCCAAACTAACATAGTTTCCTTCTTTTCTTTTATTAATTCCCCAAAGAATATTGATTTTTGTCGACTTGCAAACTGGTTGACTCACGGTACAACCTTCGATCAAGAGGAAATATGACGGGTGAAGAAGAATTTAACACTGCTGCAAATATAATGATACCATTAGAGAATCCCAAGGGTTCTCAAAATATGGACGACACTCAAAAGAATTGAAAAAATGGCTCATATGGCACAAGAGCTTGAGATCTTGAGGGAGGAATTGCATCAAGTGCGAGACTTGGCTAAACTTTCGGCTACTACCTTCCTAACTTTCAAGATGCCCATATACTTTCCAAGATATGACTTTCCTTCTGATGATTCACCAAATATGCCTAAACATGCTCCTGCTCATGGTCAAGCTCCACTAGCTCATCCATCTATAATCAGGACTGTTCTTGACCTTCCTACTCAAGATCCCGCCATACCTACCTACCTAGCAATACAACAGATATTTGGGGCACACATTGCCACTCCTTGTGAGCCACATGTGCTATCGATATATGCCAAAAGCTCCTACTTTCATGACACCAGATAGGGTCAAGGTCCTAATAAGGTTGACCAATATGTAGAGATAGAGAAGGATTCCTAGTTGAAAGAAGATGAGTCGATAAATGCCTAACTTCACGGTTTAAGAAAGGCATTGAAAAACTTGCAAGTCACTAGGGGAACAGAGACCCTAGATTATGATGACTTATACATCCATCCAGACATTGACATGCCAATAGGATATATGCCACCAAAGTTTGACATATTTAATGGAAAGGGCGTCCCTCACACACATTTGAAGGCATAATGTGACAAGTTGGTTGGTGTAGGGAGAAATCTAAGAATAAAGTTGTTCATTTGACGTATGTCTGGAGAAGCGTTGACTTGGTATACATGCTAGGATCTTTATAAATGGCATAACTGGCAGGAAATGGCTAAGGATTTACGAAAATCAATGCAGATAGGTTCTCATTGGCCAACATAGACAAGAAACCAACCGAGGACTTCTAGCAGTATGCACGATGTTGGAGAACCAAGGCTTCTAGGGTTCAACCACCACTGGATGAGAGTGAGCTCTCAAAGTACTTTATCCAAGCTCAAGAAAGTATCTACTTTGATAAGATGATGGGCCAAAAGTTTGCGGAATTGGTCAACATGGGGGATTTTATAGAGGAAGGCATCAAATCGCGTAAAATTCAATCCATGGACACATCAAAAGTTGCAAGTAAGGACATACAATCAGGCTCCATTGGTAGCATCAAGAAAAAAGAGAGAGGATGTTTCAGCCGTCACTTACCAGCATGGAGGACCATCTCACTGATACGCTAACAATCCCCAAATTTACACATAGTCCATACACCTCGTACCCAATATATAATACCCAACCGCACTACAATCCACCCCAAGCACTGGCATACCAAAATCCATAAGACTAAATTCCCCATTCCAAGTACAAATCCACCAAAATAGGCCAACATATGCACCAAGACCACGTCCAAATCTCAAAATTAGGAATACTCGCACCTATACACCCATTGAAAACTCTCTGATCCAATCCCTTGCAACTTTGATGGAAACAAGCGATGTGCTTACTACTTAGGAATCCAAGGAAATAACACAAAAGATTGTTATGGCATGAAGAACTAGGTTGAGTCTCTGATTAGAAGAGGAGTAATAAAATGCACTCCAACACCTTCGAATGTAAAAAATAACCTTTTTCCAAATCATGAGAATTGATAAGTCAACATGATTAACCTGGAAGAAGAGTACAACTTGGAAGAAGCCATCGCGCCTATTTGAAATGTCGAAGAAGTTTCCACTACATCTCTAGCGCAACCTGTTATCACTGTCCAATTGAGAGAAACTCTGACTATCTAAAAATATCTCCCAAGAGTTGTAGTGACAACAACGGTTGCTAGAAAACCTGAGTTTGATACCAAAAAAGTCCTATGGGACTATAAAGCAAAAGCCAAGGGTAAGATGATTGACGGCGCTATAAATGACTAGGTCGGGAATGAGCTACGCTCCCAAGGATTTTAATCGAGGAGATCTTAGAAAGGAACAAAATCCTAAGAAGAATTTTATCGATACTGAATTCACTGAATTTTGGAAGAAGATGCAACTGAAAGACTATTTAGTCAAAGAGTAAGTAAAGAAAACACTGGCTCACATATCCATAATGGCTATTCTAATGAGTTGTGAGGCACATAGGAATGCTTTGATGGAAATGTTCAATGGAGTTTGAATATCAAAAGAGACCACACGTGAAACCTTAGCTACAACAATTGGATGAATAGTGGAAGCTAACAAAATATCTTTCCATGATGATGAGATACCGACAGAATGGATTAGACACAGTACTTCATATTGCTGTCAAATATTGTGATAAGATTGTGACCCGAGTTCTGATTTATAGCGGTTCTAGATTGAATATCTACCCTTTTACAACTCTGAGAGTTTTAGTCTTGAATATGGAAGATGTAAAGAAAAGTCATGTGAAAGTTAGAGATTTTGATAGAGCATTGAGAAGCATCATTGGAGAAATCTATCTCATATTGCACGTGGGGATAACCGAATTCCCCTTCCTATTTCAAGTGATTGATGTGTCATCCAACTACAACTCCATATGGCAAATAAAGTTCGTTCGACTCTTTATTAGTGTGTAAAGTTTGAGTGGGGTCATGCAGAAGTTACCATTCATGTGGAGCTCAATCACCCCATCTATTCTGTCAATTCTGTTCCAGTCACTGAGGAGTTAGATGTAGCCATTTTTCACACTTTAGAAATCATGTAAGTTGTGAGGGTTGATGAGACATTAGTGACGGTTGATGAGAAATTGTTGGGAGCAGCGAAGATGGTCGCATCTGAAATGAATATGGGTATCAGCCTAATACAGAACTTGGACCCAAGTCCAATGTCATAGTTGAATCAATCTAGCTGAAGCATCAGAAAGGTACCACCGAACTCGGATATGAACCTATATCGGGAGGAGTCTACAATGCAGGATCCAGAAAGAAAACATTTGTACTAGAACAAGCTTCAATTCTAGATCACGCATCTGATGATGACATAGTAAAAGGAATAGGAAATTTGTTCGTGTCCATGATTGGAGAAGAGAAAGATATAGATCTCAGCAAATTGACCATCCGTGATTCCAAACCTAGAGAATGCTTGCAGAATTGGACCATTAGTCCGTCCATGTTTCAACAAGAGTCCTGGTAGTGTGGAAAGTTGTTTTGTATTTTTAAATTTGCATGATCAAAGTTGAGGCTTGAATCATGTTTGATCATTTGTTGTCACTTGCTTTTTCTAAAAATCTAGAATGCTTTTAAATAAAAGTTTTTAATTTCTTAAAATTGTCTCATTATTTTACCTACTTATTTATTGTACTTACCTTTTATACTTTTCAACACTCATATTAATAAAAATCCTAATTTAAAGTTTATGACATCTAACGAATCCTTTGACCAAAGTAAGAATAATAAATAGGATCACGAAGAATATGATGAAAGCATGATGCTTGAAAACCTACCACAGGAGATCGGGCAACTTGAAAGTCAGAAAAAGCTTAATATGGATGAAATAGAGGTTGTCAACTTAGGAGATAAGGAAAGTGTGAAGGAAATACAAATTAACATACATTTGGAGGCTGAAAGAAAGAAATAAGTTAATAGAAATGCTTAGGCAGCATATCGACATATTTCCTTGGTCTTACGATGATATGCCGGGGTTAAGCACTGATATCTCTCACACAAACGACAAATTGATTCCACTTGCCTACCTATTAAATAAAAGACAAGAAAGTTCAAGCCAAACTTGAATCTAAGGATCAAAGAGGAGGTAACCAAGCAGATTGAGGCGAACGTCGTGAAGGCTACAAATTTCCCTATTTGGTTGGACAACATATTACCAATGCCAAAAAAGGATGGAAGATTCAAAATATGTGTGGCCTATCGAGATCTCAATAGAGCTAGTCCTAAGGATGATTTTCCTCTCCCAGATATTCATATATTTATCAATAATTGTGCAAAACATGAGTTGCAATCATTTGTCGATTGTTTTGCGGGATATCACCAGATATTGATGAATGAAGATGATGAAAAAAAGATAGCATTTATCACTCCATGGGGAGTGTATTAATATAGAGTAATGCCATTTGGTCTAAAAAATGCTGGTGCAACCTATATGAGGGCCATGACTGCTCTTTTTCATGATATGATCCACAAAGAGATTGAAGTATATGTGGACAATGTCATTATCAAATCGAAGAGGAGTTTGGACCACCTAGATGATTTGCGAAAATTCTTTGAGATGTTAAGAAAGTATAATCTAAAATTAAATCTAGAAAAATGTGCATTTGGAGTATCCGCATGAAAACTGTTAGGATTCATTATTAGTAGGAGAGGCATAGAGTTGGATCCCTCAAATATTGAGGAAATTCAAGAATTACTTCCCCCCAAGACCAAGAAGGATGTGATAAGTTTCTTGGGAAGACTTAACTACATTAGTCGGTTCATAGCATAATCCATAGTTATTGGTAAATTACCTGTCTGTATATAACACGTACTTGATCTCAAGAATGGACTCACTCAAGTACATCTTTCAGAAGCCAATGCCTATAGGTAAATTGGCAAAGTGGAAAATTTTATTGAGCAAGTTCGACATTATGTACGTGACACACAAAGCCATCAAAGGACAAGCTTTGGCTGACCATCTCTCAAAAAATCCAATGGATCAAGATTAGAGCTGCTCAATACCTGCTTTCCTGATGACGAGGTGTTGTTTGTAGGAGAAGACATATCAGATCCATATGATGATTCGAAGATTTTTTTTGATGGAGCATCAAATTCAAAAGGAGTCGAAATAGGAGCAGCCTAAATTTCAAAAATAGGTCAACATTAACCTATCTCAGCCAAGATTAGGTTATATTGTACAAATAACATGGCAGAGTATGATTCTTGTATTCTCGGACATAGGATGGCCATAGACATGAACTTCAAAGAGATTTTGGTCATAGGCGATTTCACTTATTGGTTCATAGGTGCAAGGAGAATGGGACATTAAAACTGTGAAGATCCTTCTTTATTTTCATTGCATATAGGAGTTTAGTAGGAGATTCACAAAGATTAGGTTATATTGTACAAATAACATGGCAGAGTATGATGCTTGTATTCTCGGACATAGGATGGCCATAGACATGAACTTCAAAGAGCTTTTGGTCATAGGCGATTTCACTTATTGGTTCATAGGTGCAAGGAGAATGGGACATTAAAATTGTGAAGATCCTTCTTTATTTTCATTGCATATAGGAGTTTAGTAGGAGATTCACAAAGATTGAATTCAAACATGTCCCTCAAGCTCAAAATAAGTTTGTCGATGCTTTGGCAACATTATCCTCAATTATTCAGCATCCAGACAAGAATTACATTGACTCTATTGAAGTAGAGGTACATGATCGACATACATATTGTTTTTATGTTGATGAGGAATTAGATGGAAGACCATGGTACTATGACATCAAGAGATTGATAAAAGTAAGGGAATACCCCGAAAATGCCACAAGCAAGCAAAAATGGACTTTAAGAAGAATGGCCAATTATTTCTTTCTTAATGGAGAAATCCTATATAGGAGGACTCTAGATTTAGAACTGCTGAGATGTGTTGACGCCAAGGAAGCGATGAGGCTTTTAAAATAAATACATGCATAAACATGTGGATCTCACATGATTGGATTCACTCTGGCTAAGAAGATATCAAGAGCTGGATATTTTTGGATGACCATGGAGAGAGATAGCGTTGAATACGTGCAGAAGTGTCATCAATGCCAAGTGCTTGGAGATTTTATACAATTTCCACCAAATGAGCTCAATGTTATGGGTTCCCCTTGTCCATTTATTGCTTGGGGCATGGATGCAATTGGAACCATAGAGCCTTCCACATCAAATTGACATCGTATCATCCTTGTAGCTAGTGATTATTTCACAAAATGGGTCAAAGCTTCGATATACAAGGAAGTAACTAAGAAGGTAGTGGCAGACTTTGTTCACAACAGTATAATTTGTCGATTCAGGATTCCAGAATCAATCATAATAGATAATGTAGCCAATCTCAATAGCGATCTTATGAAGGAAATTTGGGAAAGGTTCAAGATTTCTTATGGAAATTCCATAGTTTATCGACCACAGATGAATGAAGCAGTTGAGGTCGCTAATAATAATATCAATAAGATCTTGAGAAAGATAGTGGATAGTCACAGGCAATGGCACGAGAAGTTTTTGTATGCTTTGCTTGATTATCGCACTACCATCAGAACATCTACTGGGGCAACTCCTTATATGTTGGTTTATGTTCAGAAGTAGTAATAGCTGCTGAAGTGGAAATACCATCTTTAAGGATTATTCAAGAGGTCGGTTTAGATGATGCAAAATGGATTCACAGTAGGATTGAACAGTTAATGATCATTGATGAGAAAAGAATGGACGCAGTTTGTTATGGTCAACTCTATCAGAACAGAATGGCCAAAGCATTCAACAAGAAAGTAAAACCTCGACAGTTCACACCGGGACAATTGGTATTGAAGAACATATTTCCTCACCAAAGAGAAGCTAAAGGGAAATTTGCACCAAACTTGCAAGGTCCTTACATGGTTCATAGAGTACTCTCTAGAGGAGCAGTTATCTTGGTAGAAATGGACGGCACAGTGAGCACGAAGCCAATCAATTCAGATGCCATCAAGAAGTACTACATCTGAAGAATCAAGACTAGCTTTCAGTTTTTTTTATACTCTTACATTCCATGTAAATAGAACTATGTCTCGACCTGACTTCCCACGGTGGGGTACGTAGGCAACCCAAATCCGGTCTGGTCTATCTTAGAAAACCTAAAACACATCATTTCCATGTATTCAGAACTACGCTCGACCTAACTTCCCTTGGCAAGATACGTAGGCAATCCCTATTGGATTTGATCCCTTCATATTTTCACTTTTTTTATTATATTTGAACTACGTCTTGACCTAATTCCACTTAGATACGTAAGCAGCCTGAGTCAAGCCCGATCATTGCATTATTTTACTTTCCTATTGTAGTCGAACTATGTTATAACCTGATTACGCTTGGATATGTAGGTAGCCTAAGTTAGGCTTGTTCATTACGTCACATATTTTTATTCTTATATTTTCCACTGTAATTGAACTACATACTGAACTAATTCCACTTGGATACATAGGCAGCCTGAGTCAGGCTTGGTCATTGTATTACATAATGTTCACTTTTTATTCTCAAACTACGTTATAGACCTGATTCCTAGTTGGGGATACATAGGCAACCTTAAAGGTTCAATCATACCTATTTGAAACCCTCTTTTAGTTAGGTATCATTAGAACATGAAGGATCTCGCGAACAAGTCAATAGAAGCGTCATCAGAAAATAAGACTACAAGAAAGATTACATTTGGATATGGAGAGGCTTGATGCACTTCGAAGCATGTCATAACCTTAAAATGATCAAGGATTACTCTCTCTCTGTCTATATATATATATATATATATATATATATATATATATATATATATATATATATATATATATATATTTATATGCCTAATATGTACATAATATACTTATTTACTAAGAACGAACTATTTATTTTAAAACATACTTCCCCACTATTCTATATATCAAGTATCTAGGGTAAGATGCTACAGAAGGACTGAAGAAGTATTGAGGGTTTCTAGTGAAGAGGCCAGAATTCGCGAGTCGATACAAATTAACACCCCTCCCAAACTAAAATTTTTCTATAAGTGCAGGAAAACAAGAGATCAAGGAAGACAATCTCAAGTGCAGAGGCATGAATGAAGATGCCATTCGACTTCTCAAAATCATAAGCCAAAATATCCTTCCCTTACCTTATTTATCAAAAGTACTTTATATTTGATTTGCTGTCTAAAATATTTCCTTTTAAATCTTTGCAGGTACGCTCAAGATCTAGATCAAAACATTAAAAACAAAGGGGCGCCATAGGATAAATAAGATAGTTTACTTTT
This sequence comes from Solanum dulcamara, assembly GCF_947179165.1. Lineage (NCBI taxonomy): Eukaryota > Viridiplantae > Streptophyta > Magnoliopsida > Solanales > Solanaceae > Solanum > Solanum dulcamara. Next base: position 47,742,103 of record NC_077246.1, read on the forward strand.
TGTCAAAGATAACTTCATCAATTGGAGCTTGTCATCTAACCTCGTCAACAGCTCCTCCATGAGAGAATACCGTCTAACTGCATCAAATAAGCTCCATCAATTGGAGAATACCGTCTAAATGCATCAAATAAGCTCCATCAATTGGAGAATTCCATCTAACACCATTCAAACTCCGCCGTCTGGAGGTTGTACATAGCAAACATCGTTCAAACTCCACCGTCTAGAAGTTGTATATAGAAAAACACCATTCAAACTCCACCGTCTAGAGGCTTTACATAGCAAACATCATTCAAATTCTGATGTATGGGGGATGTACAAAGCCAACACCTTTCAAACTCCGCCGTCTGGAGGCTGTACAGAGCAAACGCCATCCAAACTTGCCGTCTGGTGGCTCTACATAGTAAACCTCGTCAAACTCCACCGATCAGGAACATGCATACAACATCATCGTACATCTACAGTTAAATTCCACATTATAAGTTCTACACCTCCGAGTACAGGCATTACATTATAAGCTTTATATTGCCAGATAAAGACGTTACATTACAAGCTCTACACTGCCGGATACAGGCTTACATTTACAAGATCCACACTGCCGGATACAGGTGTTACATTACAAGCTCTACACCATCGGATATAGGCGTTACATTTATAAGCTTTACACCACCAGATTCAGGCGTTGCATTTTCAAGCTCTACACTGCCGATACATGCATTACATTATAAGCTCTACACCACCGGATACAGACATTACATTTACAAGCTCTACGCCACCAGATATAGTCGTTACATTATAAGTTTTATACAGTCGGATACAAGCATTGCATTATAGTCGCCCCACCGGCTGGAGACTTTACATCACAAGCTTTACACCACCGGATATAGGCATTACATTACAATAGCCCTACCAATCGGAGGTTTTACATTATGAGTTATTTTACCTACATCGCATTCATGCCATAAGATAGAGACATCAATAATCATTTGAATATCTACATTTTACTCTTTACATTAATATTTCAATTTATTATTTTTGAACCGCGACAGGTACTTTTCACCCTTTTACCTAATTTTTTTGGACACTGCTTTACAACGTGGAACTCCCTCTAAGCAGCAAACTAGGACAGGCTAGTGGAATGTCAGACATCCCTAGCTACATCAAGAATTCTCTTTCGGAACTCAACTCAACTCAATTTTCAAAAGTTTAAATTCAAATCTTATCTATAACTCCTTCACGTCTTAGAGTTTCCAAAACTCGATACTGGGGAGTTTTTTTTCCTCTACCATAATTCTTCAGTAGAAATTGCTACGAAGAACTTCTCATTCCAAGTTACTCTTTAGAATTACATCCGACCTAATTTCCACATTTAAAGATGTATAGGTAACCTAAGTTTGAGCATGACCGTTTCGTTCTATTCGTGCTAATATCTTCAGACCTCATCACCTAAAAAGTCGGTATTACCATAATCTAATACTGGGATAATTTAATTTGCCATAATTCTATCCGCTTGAACTACATATGGCCTGATTTTTCATGAAATCTGAGATATGTAGGCAGCTAAGAAGACACACTTCGACCATAACTCTATAAAAAATAACCTTCATGTCAAGTGGTTGCTCAAAAGATGTTTTGATTGACGACCCAAAATTAGTTTGTATCAATATTTCTTTTTCCACGCCTTCTTTACTCTCCTCCATGGACAAAGAAATGGGCATACTGTTGGCATCCAATTTTTTTTCTACATATTTAATTAATTAAGCTTTCATAAATTAATAATAATAATAAAAATTTTAAATTTTTTATAAATATATGTAAATATTTACTACTTGTTTTATCATTTTGAAAAATTTATATAGAGTAAATATCGTTCTTAAGGGTTAATTTAATTTCGATCAAATACATTTTTATTGTTAAAATAAATATTTTTCGTAAATAATTCCTTATTTATTTTTTTGACCATCCGATCAAATGATCGAAAAGCTCAAAATAAATCAAGAAAACTTTTTCAAAACCAACACACCCATGCTCCCTCCTCTTCTCCTCTCCCATCACCCTTCCTCAGAAAAGAGGAAGATCCATACCCCTTCCCCACCTCCTTTTCTCCTTTCAATTTCTAGAAAATTCGGCCATCACTTCGTTGCTCTCTCTCTCTCTCTCTTTTTCGTCTGCCATTATCAATGAGATTTCCCCTAAGGTGCAACTTTCAGTCAAAGACAAAAAAACGATAAGATTTGTGAAATCATTTCTCACCTTCTCCTTGTTGGCCTCATAAATAACTTTGATTTTATTTCAAATCTGAATTTTCAAGTCCAAATCTGCCTATAAATAACAAGGTTTTCACCTCAAAAGGATAGAACACAGATCAGAGAGAGATCCATGAATCAAATTGGAGAACAGATTCAAAACAAAGAAATACACTTCACACTGTTCCTTACTTTAATCCTGTTTCTTTTCTATTTTGGATCTTTGAGTTCGAGTTTGGAAAAAGAGTTCGAAATTGGTGTCATTGAAAAAAATTCCTTAAGTTTGCTTCTCCAAAAAAGGTACACTGCCTCACCCTTATTTTCTTTCACGAACTGGTTGTTTTAGTTGATTTTTTTGATTATTTCAGTAAGGATTAAGGTTCTTTGTTTTATTCATATTTTGGTCTTTTACTCTAATTATAGTTGAGTTTTCATTTAACAATGATATACATCAGTTCAAAAAAAAGAGAGACTCCAAGAAAGCAACTAAAAATGTCTTATGATTAAAATAACACAACGCTTAAACTTTTTTTTTTCTCAATAAACCTTTTTTAAAATTTACAGGTAAAAGTTTGACATTTTTTGAGTTATTTTTTAGCCTTTTTTTGTGCAGTGGCGCTAAATCGAAGCCCTGATGTTTTCCTCTTTTAAATGAAATACGAGCAAGTGAAACTCTTCCCTATCCAACCTTACAACATGAACAAGAGCTTTGAGTTCATTAGTGTCATAGAAGCTTGTGGACTCACTGATCTTGGTTTTCATGGACAACAATTCACATGGTGCAACAAGAGAGATGCAGATGCCAGAATATGGAAGAGACTTGACAGGGCCATGGTCAATGATGCTTGGTTGGAGGTCATGCCTGTGAGCACTCTTAATCACCTGGCCTCTACAGGTTCTGATCACTGTCCTCTCATGCTGGAATGTACTGAAAGACAAAGTCATACTATCAAATATTTCAAGTTCTTACACTGTTGGGTTGAAAATGAAAACTTCCTTGATACTGTAAGATCTTGCTGGGAAAGACCTGTGGATGGAAATCCAATGAGGACTTTCCATCAAAAACTGAAAAGAGTCTCTAATACCCTTAGCCACTGGTCTAGAAATCAATATGGTGATATATTTGCTTCAGTCAAACAGTTTGAGGAACAGGTGATGCAAGCTGAAGAAAATATCATCAATGACAATTCTGAAGATAATAGAGCCAAGCTAAGTCAGATAAATGCCCAGTATATCAGATATTTGAAGATAGAGCAGTCCATTTTGAAACAAAAAACTCAATTGCACTGGTTCAAAGATGGAGATGCTAATACCAATTATTTCCATGCCATCATCAGAGGGAGAAGAAGAAGGTTGTTCATCCATCAGATCAGTGATGAACAAGGAAACTCTATCCAGGGTGATGACAATATTGCAAGTACAGCTTGTGCACACTTTGAGAGAATCTTTACTGCTGAGGAGAAACAAATCAATGAAGATGTGATTAAATGCATCCCAAAGATAGTTACTGATCAGCAGAATGAACTACTACAGTCCATACCTACAAAAGAGGAGCTAAATGAGGTAGTATTTTCTATGAGTCCTACTTCAGCTGCAGGGCCAGATGGCATGAGTGGCAAGTTCTTTCAATCATGTTGGGATATCATTAGTGATGATCTGCTGAAGCTAGTGCAACACTTCTTCAATGGTCACTGTATTCCCAGGTACATATCTCATGCATGTTTGGTTCTATTTCCTAAAACTGAACACCCCAACAAACTGTCAGAGTACAGGCCCATCTCCCTCAGCAATTTCACTAGCAAGATGATATCCAAACTACTCTGTCTCAGACTTTCTCCCATTCTACCTCAGCTCATTTCAGACAATCAGTCAGGATTTGTTAAAGGTAGGAGCATATCAGAAAATATAATGCTGGCATAGGAAATTATTCACAACATTAAGAAACCCAATGTAGGGGAAAATGTAGTGATCAAGTTGGATATGGCTAAGGCATATGACAGGGTCTCTTGGTCCTTCACTTGTATGGTCATGAGAAGGATGGGATTTGGAGAAGTCATTATTGATATGGTGTGGAGGATCATGTCTAACAACTGGTATTCAGTCATCATCAATGGGGCAAGACATGGATTTTTTCATTCCACAATAGGTCTCAAGCAAGGAGACCCCTTGTCACCTGCCTTATTCATTATAGGAGTAGAAGTACTATCCAAGATGCTGAATAATCTTAACCAGCACTACCTATATACTGGATTCCACATGGAAAGAAAGGGCCCCCAAGTGAACCACTTGAGCTTTGCAGATGATGTGATCATCTTCACTGCTACCAACAACTTGTCCATGACTCTTATTACCAAGACTTTGAAGGTTTATGAAACAACTTCAGGCCAGCTAATCAACAAGGACAAGAGCCAGTTCATGCTTCCTCTTAATACCAATCCAGATGTTATTGATAGGATAAGCAGGATCACAGGCTTTAAGTGTACACGTGGTCCCATTACTTACCTGGGTTGTCCACTCTACATGGGAAAGCAGAGAATTATTTACTATATAAGTATGGTGTCCAAAGTTCTAAGCAAAATCAAAGGATGGCAGACTAAAGTGTTGAGCTATGGAGGCAGAGCAACATTGGTGAAATCAGTGCTGCAATTACTACCAATCCACTTGTTGTCTGCAATCAGACCTACTGCTACCACTATGAATCAGATCAGAGGCCTCATAGCTGACTTTTTCTGGGGGTGGGACAAGGAGAAGAAGAAATATCACTGGGCATCATGGGAGACCCTCAGCTATCCTATGGAGGAAGGGGGTATTGGTATGAAGAAAATACAAGATGTGTACTTAGCTTTGCAATACAAACAATGGTAGACCTTCAGGTCTAAGAAGAGTTTATGGGGAGAATTTCTGAAGGCTAAGTACTGCCAGAGGGCTCATCTTGTGATAAAAAAATGGCACACAGGTCAGTCTATTATGTGGAAGCACATGATGGCTAATAAAATTGATATTGAGCCACATATACACTAGCACATAAACTCAGGTACAAGTAGTTTCTGGTGGGATGATTGGTTGGGTATTGGCCCCCTAGCTTATCATAACAACCATCTACCTAGACTCAACAATACTAGAGTATCTGAATATATTGAGAATGGGGAGTGGAATGTGCAGAAAATCAGAAAATATACCCCACCTCAACTGGTGTAGCAAATACTAGACACTGAGATAGACTATCACCCTAACACAGCTGATCAAGCCTGCTGGAAGTTGACTTCACATGGCAACTTCACTTCTAAATCAGCCTGGGAACTAGTTAGGAAGAAAAGAGCCAAGACCCTAACTGATGGGTGCACTTGGCACACTAACATTCCCTTTAAAGTGTCTTTTCTACTATGGAGAGCTCTGAGACAGAAACTCCCTACTAATGATAAACTTGTCCAATTTGGAGTAGTACCAACAACATGTTCTTGTTGTTACAGACCAGGATTGGACAATGTAGATCACATATTTGCTTCAGGAAATTTTGCCAAGCATATTTGGCAACACTTCTCTAGCTCATGGGGGATAATGCAAGGGACCTGCTCACTGAGAAACATACTGATGAAGTGGTGGACTGCCAAGTCCAGTAATGAGGCTCAGAAGCTCATGTTGCAGGCCACTCCTATCTTTGTATGTTGGCATATATGGAAGAATAGATGTGCAAGTAAGTATGGAGGAAAGAAATCTAGTACTACTAGAGTTAAATTCTCCATAGTCAAGGACCTTTACATGCTGATACACACTGCTTTCCCCTACATTAAGTGGCCACAGAGCTGGAAGGAACTGGTTCCTATGATAGAACAGTGTCAACAAGACATGAGAGTGACCAAAGTTATGTGGATCAGACCTCTATCTTCCATTGTGAAATTGAATACTGATGGGAGTGTATTAGACAACCCTGGGAAAATTGGAGCAGGGGGAATATTAAGAGACCACAATGGTAACTTAATATATGCCTTTGCAACTCCATTGGGAATGGGTACTAATAACCAAGCAGAGGTGCAGGCAGCAACTATTGGCCTCACTTGGTGTATTCAACATGGACATAATAGAGTGATATTGGAAGTTGACTCTGAATTATTAACTAAGTGGCTGAAATAGGACCTTAAGCCACCTTGGAGTATTTACAGATATGTTACAAAGTTACAATCCCTGGTCCAACAATTGGAATTCTTTCAGTGCAAATATATATTCAGAGAAGCAAACCATCCTGCAGATACCTTATCAAAATCCTTCTTATTTTGCTAAGTTAATTTATTCGGAAAAGGGCCAAAATTATCCCTGAACTTTGAAAAATAGTTTATTTATGCCCTTGGGAACTTACATTGCCAGATCCTGCTGGTGAAGCCATGGATGCTTAATTTGAAAGAAGAAGCAAGTTTAATGTTGTTGATGAGTGATGGGATGAGAAATATTTGTAATGAAGGAGTCCTATTTATAGCCCTCACTTGCCATCTAAAGTTAACTCTCTTGCCAAATATTCATAAGATTTACTTGCCATATAATTTGAAGTGATAAATACATTTATTGAAATTTACTAATTTGTTAAAACTGCTTTCTAACAACAATTAATTAAGGATTATTACATCAATGAATTCAATTACTTGCAATCTGAAAAGAATATTTGAATATAAAAATTATTACAACTCATACACACCCCTTTAACTTGCCTCAAAATTTCATTTTGGCACTTCAACTCAATCTTATTCCATTTTAACCCTCCAACTCTATTTTTCATGTACTATAAACACAAAAACTTTATCCAATATAAGCATTCATCGCGTGTTAGACAAATATTAAGATAAAAAAAAATCTAATTAAATAACACCACATATTTTATTTTCTCCAAGTCATCCGAATAGAGTTTACTTGACACTTACATTAATTGTATCAATTTATCATCATTAAGATATATAAGAATATATATATGAATTAGCTATATTTAATTGATTACAAAATTTATTGTCGAGATCGATTAGTGACACAAGTTAATATGAACATCGAGTTTATGTTACTATGAAAATATTCATTTTTTTTAATTTATGTGGCATCAACAAAATATTTGACTTCATTCGGATAACTATAATTCTAAATTTGATATGATTTCATTCTCCTCAATCTAGCTCTTTACATATTATTTTAACATTTTATTTAGTCCTTTATAACGTAAAATATAATTAATATTTTAAATTTTATATGCAAAAAAGGAATTATATAAATTAAATTAAAAAGAATATTATCTTTAGCATAGGGAAAGTTAAATAGAAAAGGAGGTAGATAAAGAAATTATATAGGAGAGAAGATTGTTAATGATAAAAATGTCAAAATATTAACTTTTAAAAGGACCCTCACTCATTTTAAAAAGTGAATAATTTCATTAATACAACAACAACAACAACAACCCAGTGAAATCCCACAACATGGGGTCTGGGGAGGGTAGAATGTACGCAGACCTTACTCCTACCAAGGTAGGACGGCTGTTTAATCTATCCCTTAAATATTTTGTGTTTAACTGGTACATTAGAAATGGAGTTGGACGATTAAAATGAAACAATGTTAAATTAGAATGTCAAAATAAAATTTAAGTACAAATTAAAGAGACTATATATATATGTGTTTGGCCTGTTTTCTTATCATCATATATAGGATGCACGTCAATGTTAATATATGTTTTGGTTCAATTATGGAGTTATGGTGAAAGGAAAAAAAATGAAAGACACAATAAGTTGAGAATGATTATTCAATTTTTTCTTGAACAATAACAATTAGTATATCACAATTCAAAAATATTATTATGCTTTACTATATATTTGAATCAACGTCGATCCACATTTGACCGGGTCATCCTAAAGAAAAGTAGTTTCAAGTATCTTGGGTCTATTATGCAAGGCAGTGGGGAGATTGACGATGATGTCACACATCGTATTGGGGCAGGGTGGATGAAATGGAGGCTCGCTTCCGGTGTACTATGTGACAAGAAGGTGCCACCACAACTTAAGGGCAAGTTCTACAAAGTGGTGGTTAGACTGACTATGTTATATGGAGCGGAGTGTTGGCCAGTTAAGGTATCTCATGTTCAAAAGATGAAAGTTTCTGAAATGAGAATATTGAGATGGATGTGTGGGCATACCAGGAGCGATAGGATTAGAAATGAGGCTATTCGGGATAAGGTAGGAGTGTCATCGGTGGAAGACAAGATGCGGGAAATGCGACTGAGATGGTTTGGGCACGTGAAGAGGAGAGACACAAATGCCCCAGTGCGGAGGTGTGAGAGGTTGGTCATGGATGGTTTCAGAAGAGGTAGGAGTAGGCCAAAGAAATATTGGGGAGAGGTGATTAGACAGGACATGTCGCAGTTATAACTTATCGAGGACATGACCTTAGATAGGAGGGTGTGGAGGACCCACATTAGGGTAGAAGGCTAGAACATAGTCTCGTTATTCTTTCTTTTTAGTAGGCGTATTAGCGCACTATAATTCCTTGTGGTCTGATTTCTGTTATTATCTATTAATTACTTTCTGTACTTTGATTGCTCTATTTTATGTGGGTTGCTTTCGTTATTTATTTTGCCATATCGTTTTGAACTTCTTATCCTTATCTTACTTCTTTTTATGATTTTACTGAGCCGAGGGTATTTCTGAAATAGTCATCCTACCTTGGTAGGAATCAGGTCTGCGTACACTTTACCCTCCCCAAATTCTACGTTGTGGGATTTCACTGGGTTATTGTTGTATATATATAAAGTAGGAAGCCCACAAAAAATTAAAATACGCAACTAGCGCTACAAAGTTGAACACCCTTTATGCTGCCCTTTAAAAGTTGAACTTTTGTAATATATACAATAAAAATAGCAATGTACAAAAATGTAAAATTAAAGTGTTTTGCAAGTAATAAATATCATATATTTTTGCAATAACCCCCAAACAGATGGGTGTTTCATTTTATGAAGTAATAGCATAATATATTTTCTTCATTATGATCAACTGGAGCATACCAATATGCAACAACTGAAAATTTAATACTGATGGAAGTTATATGAGGAACCAAAATAAAGGTGGAGCTGGAGGTCATTAAATCACCTTTTATATTGTAATTGAGGTATGGTCTAGCCTGCCTCCTGATTGTTTGGCTAAATATATATATACCTACTCCATGTATTTCTTTATTTTCATTTAGTTAATTTTGGTTAGTTCAGCTATGTATATAAGTTGGTGTCCATTAAGATGTTTTTACGCAATTAAAGTGAATATATAAATATACTGTTTTCTCTAGTCCGATAAGGTGTTAAAAAAAATTGAAAGAAAATGTGAATTGAAAGTGTTGTTCGTGGTCTCATGTACAGAGGGTTATAAACATCGGAAAGAAAAAGAACGTATTAGGAGAAATAGTGTGGAGAAGAGGGAATAATTTAGGAGGAAAATGAGTAAAATAAAAGGGTCAAAATATTATATTTTTAGCGATTAAAAAATTAATTAAATAGATTGGATGACTTTGTAGGTAAAATATTTATAGTTAAATGATTTGAAAAAAAATTTGAGTGATATTGGAAGAGAATAACTCATAATTGAATATCCATATGAGATATTATATCATTTTTAGTCTCTTTTAAAAATTCCATTCACTTAGAAAGACGGGATCCTCCTAAGTTCTATCACATAAAATCCACTAATACTCTTCTATTTCAAACATCAATTTTTAACTGAGCTATGTCCTAATTAAAATATTTCAGGTATCAAATCATTTTTCCAAAACGGAATTATATCCTTAAATCAACTGTATTTCTGAAAAATACCATAAGTGAAAATAAATTTATTTAAATAACGTTTTACGAAAAATAGAGTTGTCAATATGGGCTGATCCACCCTATTCGAGCTAAGCCCATACCGACTTTGGAATTTGACGGGCAAAATATCGAACTGGCCCATTTTTTTGTGGGCCAGAAATAGCTAGCCTAATCCACCAGTACGTGGGCTGTGGGTCGTGGGGAAACTTACATAAATATATAATATTAAGAAAATATTTATCATTTATAGCAATAATTTTTTTTTCCACTGAACACTTATAATATATTTATAATACAGTTTTAATACATATTGCAGAGAACTATTTATAAAACATATATAATATAAGTTTATAGATGGATAATACATTTATCACATATTTTAATAGACTTATAATACATTATGTCAGTTTCTTACTATACAAACATAATATATATTTTAAAACACTTATAATACATTTATATTGTATGCATAATTCACTTTTAATACAAGTGTAGATTTATCATAATATTGCTATGTATTGCTATAAATGGTAATAAATAAAAAATATCGCTAAAATCAGTAATTAATTTTTTAAAAGCACTCAATCAAGTAAATTTTCTTTTTTAAAAAGTATATTTTTTTAATTTTTTTTAAATTAATGTATAATTTAAAAATAATAACATAAATATCAACAAGACATCAACATTTTCATCTACAGTTTCTATGAAATATCGATTATTGAAACATTAAAAAATAACTAAATTTAAGAACTACGTATAGTAATTAAATGTAAAAAAAAATATTTGAAAAATTGTTAACCAATTTCGAGTAGCTACAAGTGTTTGAATATTTTCATGATGGATGCAACTTCTATACGTGGTATACCCGGTTCCCCAGCGGAAGGGGTATAAGCACTGGATCTAGTTGAGAACACTTCCATCAATGTTGAATGATGATTCTGATGATAAGTAGTAATAGGAATACTAAGTACATCACGTTTCATGATTCTAAATTTTAATATTTCAAACTTTAAATAGCCTTTGAGTTTGCATTTTTGTTATTTTTAATACTCTATTTTATTTTTATTTTTTAATTATTTTTTTATTTAGCCCACTGACCGGCTCAATTCAAATTGTTCAAGCCGCATAAATCAGCAAGCATATTCGAACCAGATTAAAAAAAACTTTTTTTTTTTTAAATGGACTCTAAAAATCTTAATCCAATCCTAATAAATCACAAATTAGGCCAAACAACGCAACTTCCAGTGGGAAGGTAGAATGGGACAGTGAAAATTGTACTATGGAACCTTACAGAATTAAGTGTAATTTAAAATATATTCAACTGTGTATGTTCTCTAGAAATAGATTTTGTAGCTCTTAGATTGTATATCTAGTAAAAAGTTAACTCTTCATGAGATTTACTTGCCATATAACTATATTAATGTAATTTTATGAAAATTTATAATTTGTTAAAGCTGCTTTCCAAAAGCAATTAATTAAGGATTATTACAATAATAAATTGAATCACATGCATGCAAACTGATAAGAATATTTGAATATAAAAATTATTACAATATCTTCTGATTATTAATATATGTTTTGGTTCACTTATGGTCAAACGAAAAAAATAAAAACACACTGAGTTGAGAATTATTTAATTTTATGTTAGTTTTTTCATATTTGAATATAAAAATTATTACAATATCTTCTTCTTATTAATATATGTTTTGGTCCACTAATGATCAAGGAAAAAAATAAAAGCATACTGAGTTGAGAATTATTTAATTTTATATTAATTTTTTCATATATGTTTGACTAAAAAATGTTATTCCTCTCATTTAAAAAAGAATGACCTAGTTTGACTTGACACGAAGTTTAAGAAAATAAAGAAGACTTTTCAATCTTATGGTCTTAAATTAAAGTTATGACAAATGTACAAAAATGTCCTTTAATATTGTAGCCTTAAACATGTTACGTGAAAAGTAAAATTTAAAGTGTTGCCGAAAAAAGAAAATAGATCATTCTGTTTTAAAGAGTAAAAGGAAAACATGTGATTGTTTTTTAAACTAAGGGAGTATTAGAGTTAACTATGTGAATCATTTGTATTAACTTTGAATTATGTAAAGTAAAACAAGGAATTATTGAAGCAAAAAGAAAAATATGAAGAATGAAAATATATAGCTACTATAACAAAAAGAAGACTAGATAATATCCATAAAACAAAATACTATAATAAAATCTTGAAAGTAGGGGAGTAGAGAATGTTGATCATAAAAACGAAAATAGCAAATTACATTATTCAAATTTTGATTAATAATAATGTTGATCATAAAAAAGAAAATAGCAAATAACATTATTAAAGTTTTGATTAATAATAATCTTCATCATCACTCTCTGGTGGAGGAAGGTTGAGATGTGGTAAACGATATTTCACAGCAGGAACCACAACAGGACGTGGTTCTACAGCAGCAGCAACAGCCTCTCTTCCTTGTGGTGCCTCTTTTTTTGCTTTTTCCTCCAAAACCTCCTCCTTCTATGGGCATGTCAGCATTCAAGCATATTGAGGCAAATCCTGTATTTATATTTTAAAAGACTCAGTTATAAATAAGTATTTTGAACCCACTAATATATATATATATATGCATTTTGTTTCTTACTAGAGCATAATGGATTTGGATGGGAGTGCATCATATTCCCAGACAAGGGTTGATGTGGATGAGAGTCATTTCCTGTAGGAACCTCATCATCATCTTTCTCCTTGTATAAGCAACATTGACCATTTTATCATCACTGCCACTCTTGTTCTTCATATATTCAAATTAAAGAAAGAAAAATAACCAATCATCATTAATTATAAGAAGAAAGTATAGATAGTTAATTTAATTTGGTAATTTTCTCATATTGGAATTGAAAACAAAGAGAACTTACATTGCTAGATCCTGCTGGTGCTTAATTTGAAGGAAGAAACAAGATTAATGTTGCTGATGAGTGATGGGATGGGAAAAATTAGTAGTGCAGGAGTCCTATGTACAGCCCTCACTTGCCATCTAAAGTTAACTCTCTTGCCAAATATTCATAAGATTTACTTGCCATATAATTTGAAGTGATAAATACATTTATTGAAATTTACTAATTTGTTAAAACTGCTTTCTAACAACAATTAATTAAGGATTATTACATCAATGAATTCAATTACTTGCAATCTGAAAAGAATATTTGAATATAAAAATTATTACAACTCATATATACCCTCTTTAACTTGCCTCAAAATTTCATTTTGGCACTTCAACTCAATCTTATTCCATTTTAACCCTCCAACTCTATTTTTCATGTACTATAAACACAAAAACTTTATCCAATATAAGCATTCATCGCGTGTTAGACAAATATTAAGATAAAAAAAATCTAATTAAATAACACCACATATTTTATTTTCTCCAAGTCATCCAAATTTACTTGGCATTTACATTAATTTTATCAATTTATCATCATTAAGCAATATATATATATATTAGTCATATTCAATTGATTTCAAGAGTCTTTGTAACAATTTTTTACATCATCAGCTCATGAGGTCACATCTCACAAACATTTATCTGTCGTAGTAGTATGTAATTAATCTTTTTTTTTTCAAGATTATAAATCTCACATTTTAAAGATACTTATCAGTAGATACATTCTAGATGACCTGCAGGCTGATAGTGTAAAAAGAATACACCGATAATGTATATAACTTAAACTCATATATTTCAATGATGTATCAAACGATACATTGCTTTTAAGTTTTTGATGACTACTAATTATTAGAATGGTTTAAATTTGGCAGAATACTTAGCTTATAGACCTCCGATGCGTTTTCTTCATATTCTTACTATATCAATAATCCTAACACCCACTGAATATGCCTATTTGATAGTGTTTGTTGCATCAGGTGTTTTAAGTATTCTATCTTTAAATTTCAGTTGGTGAATCATGGAGTGAATTCATCATTAGTGGAGAAAGGGAAAGTAAGAAATGGTTTGAAGCACAACCCCACATTTGATTGCATGCGTTATCCTTTTAAATCAGTAGTCACTTTATGATTTTATATAGCTACCACGTTCCTTTTTTCCGAATGCATGCCCAAAACTCTAATTTGATCCGGAAAACTTATATTAATGTTTTTTTTGTCCATCTAGTTTAATAATGGATGAAGTATACACTATCAATATGCTTCAATTGTATATGTAATACATAGATATGTACAGTATATGTATATACATATACATCATGAGTATGTATAATATATGTATATTATTTAGCATAAAGTTTACACTACCTATACACTTTACAAACTACCTATTAAGAAAGTTTTATAACTTTTTTTCCATGCTATCCTTAGTATTGAATAATACTAAAGTAGTATTAAATAAATTTAGAGTTTCAAAGCATCATTAATAAAGTTAATTTAATAAAATACACCTTTAATTAAAGTTGTTTTAAGAATTGTGTCAGACCAACAGAGTTCATCTAATATGAAACAGATGAAGTAATTAAGTACATTCTTTCCATTTTTCCCTAAGTAATAAACAACATATACACATACTCCAGTATTGTAACAGACAAAAAAGAGGAGGGGGGAATGACCAAACCTCCAAACAACACAATGATGGTACAAAATAGTCTACAAAACGCCATGAGGTTAATACACAAGGTAGTAATTATATAAACTAACAAGGAATTATATTCAAAACAAAAAAAAAAAATGAAAATAGCTACTATAACAACAAGAAACACTAAAAAAATATAATAAAAACTTGGAAAAAAAGAAGGGAATTTCCAGATTGGACAATCTTCATCATAAAAAACAAACTAGCAAATTACATTGTTCGAGTTTTGATTAATAATAATCGTCATGATCTTCCTCTGATGGAAGAAGGTTGAGATCTGGACAACGATAGGAACCACATCATTTAATGATACTACTACACATATATATAGCCCGGAGGGAGTAACTTAATACTACAATTTATATTTGGCAGGTTACTCAATCGATATAGAGAAGTTGAATGATTTTCACCTTCAAAAGCTTTCATCACATGTATTTGAGATTACTTAATCTCGGAAAGAATAAAACAAATTTTCAATCAACATTAGAAGTGATGACTTAGTTTCCTAAAACTCAAATTTCTATATATAATTATAACTATAGTCATGATATATAGAGTATACTTTTGTACACGATGTTATAATATAATACATGACATGTAGTATTTGTACACAGCTTCTTTACTAAAATACTTTAGTTAAAATAGAAAATCATATTGTTGGGCCCGTGCATCACACGAGTTGCTTGTCTTTTTTATTCATTCATCTAATTGTAACATACAAAACGAGGAGGGAGACAATGACCAAACCTCCAAACAACACAATGACTGTACAAAATAGTTTACAAGACGCTATTAGAATAATACACAAGGTGAGAAAAAGTCCTCTATAGTTCTACAAAATATATATATCAGCTTACAAAGAAATTGGATTCTCCATATCTCCATCCTAATATATATACTAGGAGTCGCATTTTGTTCCTGCATAATGAGCTATGCGCTAGCTAGTAATTATAAAAAGGAATGTATAATTACTATATTGAAACAAAAAGAGATAAATGAAAACAACTACTAGAATAAAAACACTGCAAAATATCAAAAATAAATAAATAATTCAAAGTAGGGTAACTGTTCGATAGTTCAACACATAAAAAACAAACAAAATAGCAAATTAAAATTGTTCAAGGTTTGATTAATAAATAAACTTCATCATCTTCCTCCAGTGGATCGGAGGAAGGTTGAGATCTGAACATGGTACTCCAGTAGCAGCTTTTCTTCATGACTGGTCCTTAGGTGGATGAGTATCTTTTTCTTCAGACACCTCATCTTTCTCGTTACAAGTGCTTTCAGCCGATGGAATGAGTCCTCCAACCGATGATACGCGTGATCCTTCATCAGGCACATCACGTCTCCGCGTTGCTATAGCCCGGAGTCCAGTAGGTGTTTTAATTTCTTCACTGCAAGTGAACAAGGGGAGACCCTGGCCCCTTTGTAACACCACATGTTCACCGTGATTATAAAAGGGATTCGCATTCAAATCAATGGCAGTGCCTCCTGTGGTCACTCTTACACTTACACGAGGAGGAGTGGGATCACTTGGAAAAGCCGGCTGTGGAGTTCGATTCATGACATTTGGTGAAGAAGTGTATTCTTCATCACCACTGATCTTGTTCTTCGTATGTCCAAAATAAATAAAAAATCATATCATCAATTTACAGAAAAAATATAAATAGTTGAGCCATTGAATCTTGGAGGGAACCATCACTCGTTTCATTTATTTTTTTATGTCTTAATTTGACAATTTAACAAAGTAAGGGAGATCTTAAAAATTAAAAATATATATGTAATATATGAATTTTGTAGAGATTTAAACATGATATGTTAGATATTAGAATTAAACAGTATTAAAGTTTTA
Organism: Solanum dulcamara; assembly: GCF_947179165.1. Classification (NCBI taxonomy): domain Eukaryota; kingdom Viridiplantae; phylum Streptophyta; class Magnoliopsida; order Solanales; family Solanaceae; genus Solanum; species Solanum dulcamara. The sequence goes on from NC_077246.1 coordinate 47,758,639, forward strand.
AAATCAGACACATAAATTGCACAAAAGAAGTACTCATTGTTGAGTAAAATAATTTTAGTTTACTTTCTCAAAATAGAATTTCCTACATACATAGATCCTATGTATGTGTAGTACTATCATTAGATAATCAAATTAGGGAAACTTACATTGTTTTTATCCTTGGCAGACCTTTTCCTAATTGAAGCACTATTGCTAGATCCTGCTGGTGAAGCCATGGCTGCTTAATTTGAAACAAGAAGCAAGTTTAATGTTGCTGATAAGTGATGGAATGGGAAAAATCAGTAATGAAGGAGTCTTATTTATAGCTCTCACTTGCAATCTAAGATATTGTTATATCTAGTAAAAAGTTGACTCTCTTGCCAAATATTCATAAGATTTACTTGCCATATAATTTGACCAAATATTCCTAAGATTTACTTGCCATATAATTTGATTGGATATGTACATTTATTAAAATTTATAATTTGTTAAAATTGCTTTCCAAAAGCAATTGATTATGGATTATTACATTAATGAATTGAATTACATGCAAACTGATAAGAATATTTAACTATAAAATTATTATTATTATAATATTTTTTTATCATTACATATAGGTTCCACGTCAATATTATTTTATATTTTGATTCACTAATTTTGATGCACGTGTGTTGCACATGAATGTCAAATCATATAGATACTATTTTTTTTTAAAATGCTAATATTATTAAATCAAAAATTTAAGTAAACGATGTTTGCTTAATGAATTTGAAAGAAGAAACAAGATTAGTGTTGCTGATTAGTGATGGGATGGAAAAAATCAGTAATGAAGGAGTTCTATTTCACTCAATCTAAGCTATTGTTATATCTAGTAAAACGTTGACTCTCGTGCCAAATGTTCATAAGATTTACTTGCCATATAATTTAAATGGATATATACATTTATTAAAATTTATAATTTGTTAAAACTGCTTTTCAAAAGCAATTATGGATTATTACATTAATGAATTGACTTACATGCAAACTGACAAAGAATATTTGAATATAAAAATTATTATAATATTTTCTTATCATTTTATATAGGGTCCACGTCAATGTTATTATAAACTGAGTAGAGAATGATTGTTCATTTTTTTTCTTTAACAATAACAATTAGTATATGACAACTCAAAAAGATTATGGTTAACTGTATTAATCATTGTATCAACTTCGATCCATTTGAGCTTGTTTCATTTCCCTAATTAATAATTAATTATCATATATATATTGGTTTTGATGCACATACTTTGCACGTGAATGTCAAATTATGTAGTACACTATTTTGTAATAATAATGTCAATATTATTAAACCAAAAATTTAAGTAAATAATTACAAATGAAATAATAAAGTATAAGTTCCGAACCTATGAATAATGGATATAAACTTTCTTATGATTACTAAGTACTGTGTGCATAGAAAGTTGTGAAATCAATATTCGAATATATATATTTATAATATACATCTAGGTAAATATAAGGTGATATAACACCTCTCTATAACCTCCAATTAGATTTATCTTTTTCTCCTTTTTTTATGACTTAATTTTTTTCTCATTTTAAAATTAATTATAATACGTAAAAATAAAAAAGTCGCTCATAAAATCTCTTAGTTACACCTTTTAAATCTACCTTCTCCTCCCTCCACTATAATTCATTGCTTAATTATTATTATATTGTTGGAGTTTTTGCTTTTAATATAATATAAGTAAATAAATATAAATATAAAATATAGAAGACATACTAAATTTGGTGTTTTTAGTTGGGGTATTATAGTAATTTAAAATTCAAGTTAAAGGGTGTTCAAAATTATGCTGAACTTTAAACTCACTCAACGACTGCATATCACACTTGAGATTTTTAAGAAGAGAAGAACAGAAAACTTAGAATTTTTTTTGTTTAAAAATGTGGGGTAGCCAATAAAGGATATATAGTATGAACATATGTTTAATTTATTGTGTCTTATCAGAAAAATCACAACTCTTCAGAACAGTAACAATCCTTCAAAAATGTCACAGCTCATCCCTTTCATTAAATTATTAATTCTTTATATTATTGAATAGGGAAAATGTTGAGAATAATTTCATCTAACAGTAGTAATTGTAGGCATAATTAATTTTTCTACTATATATTATCGTATTTATAATAAGCCTATTCACATTCAAGTATTTATTGTTTGCTCAGCTTCCATGATAGTAATACTTTTACATTGTCTTTTCACATTCTTCATGGCTCTATATAAAAATGTCTACTCAATGAATCATATTATCCTATTTTTCTTGTTTCTTCATTTTTCCCATAAAAAAACTATTGCTTTTTCATTTGAGGTATTTCCCATTAATCTTGAATAAGCGCAAATTCATTCATCATATATAGCATAGTTTATAGGAGTATATATACTATATATAGATATTAATTATCTTGTGGATGCATGTGTGTTGGTCCTTTTATACTCATTAACATTCACACACATCATTTCCATGTATTCAGAACTACGCTCGACCTAACTTCCCTTGGCAAGATACGTAGGCAATCCCTATTGGATTTGATCCCTTCATATTTTCACTTTTTTTATTATATTTGAACTACGTCTTGACCTAATTCCACTTAGATACGTAAGCAGCCTGAGTCAAGCCCGATCATTGCATTATTTTACTTTCCTATTGTAGTCGAACTATGTTATAACCTGATTACGCTTGGATATGTAGGTAGCCTAAGTTAGGCTTGTTTATTACGTCACATATTTTTATTCTTATATTTTCCACTGTAATTGAACTACATACTGAACTAATTCCACTTGGATACATAGGCAGCCTGAGTCAGGCTTGGTCATTGTATTACATAATGTTCACTTTTTATTCTCAAACTACGTTATAGACCTGATTCCTAGTTGGGGATACGTAGGCAACCTTAAAGGTTCAATCATACCTATTTGAAACCCTCTTTTAGTTAGGTATCATTAGAACATGAAGGATCTCGTGAACAAGTCAATAGAAGCGTCATCAGAAAATAAGACTACAAGAAAGATTACATTTGGATATGGAGAGGCTTGATGGACTTCGAAGCATGTCATAACCTTAAAATGATCAAGGATTACTCTCTCTCTCTCTATCTCTCTCTCTCTATATATATATATATTTATATGCCTAATATATACATAATATACTTATTTACTAAGAACGAACTATTTATTTTAAAACATACTTCTCCACTATTCTATATATCAAGTATCTAGGGTAAGATGCTATAGAAGGACTGAAGAAGTATTGAGGGTTTCTAGTGAAGAGGCCAGAATTCGCGAGTCGATACAAATTAACACCCCTCCCAAACTAAAATTTTTCTATGAGCGCAGGAAAACAAGAGATCAAGGAAGACAATCTCAAGTGTAGAGGCATGAATGAAGATGCCATTCGACTTCTCAAAATCATAAGCCAAAATATCCTTCCCTTACCTTATTTATCAAAAGTACTTTATATTTGATTTGCTGTCTAAAATATTTCCTTTTAAGTCTTTGCAGGTACGCTCAAGATCTAGATCAAAACATTAAAAACAAAGGGGCGCCATAGGATAAATAAGATAGTTTACTTTTTGTCAAAGATAACTTCATCAATTGGAGCTTGTCATCTAACCTTGTCAACAGCTCCTCCATCAGAGAATACCGTCTAACTGCATCAAATAAGCTCCATCAATTGGAGAATACCGTCTAAATGCATCAAATAAGCTCCATCAATTGGAGAATTCCATCTAACACCATTCAAACTCCGCTGTCTCGAGGTTGTACATAGAAAACATCGTTCAAACTCCACCGTCTAGAAGTTGTATATAGAAAAACACCATTCAAACTCCACCGTCTAGAGGCTTTACATAGCAAACATCATTCAAACTCTGATGTATGGGGGATGTACAAAGCCAACACCTTTCAAACTCCGCCGTCTGGAGGCTGTACAGAGCAAACGCCATCTAAACTTACCGTCTGGTGGCTCTACATAGTAAACCTCGTCAAACTCCACCGATCAGGAACATGCATACAACATCATCGTACATCTACAGTTAAATTCCATATTACAAGTTCTACACCTCCGAGTACAGGCATTACATTATAAGCTTTACATTGCCAGATACAGACGTTACATTACAAGCTCTACACTGCCGGATACAGGCTTACATTTACAAGATCCACACTGCCGGATATAGGTGTTACATTACAAGCTCTACACCGTCGGATATAGGCGTTACATTTATAAGCTCTACACCACCAGATTTAGGCATTGCAATTTCAAGCTCTACACTGCCGATACATGCATTACATTATAAGCTCTACACCACCGGATACAGACATTACATTTACAAGCTCTACGCCACCAGATATAGTTGTTACATTACAAGTTTTATACAGTCGGATACAAGCATTGCATTATAGTCGCCCCACCGGCTGGAGACTCTACATCACAAGCTTTACACCACCGGATACAGGCATTACATTACAATAGCCCTACCAATCGGAGGTTTTACATTATGAGTTATTTTACCTACATCGCATTCATGCCATAAGATAGAGACATCAATAGTCATTTGAATATCTACATTTTACTCTTTACATTAATATTTCAATTTATTATTTTTGAACCGCGACAAGTACTTTTCACCCTTTTACCTATTTTTTTGGACATTGCTTTACAACGTGGAACTCCCTCTAAGGAGCAAACTAGGGCAGGCTAGTGAAATGTCAGACATCCCTAGCTACATCAAGAATTCTCTTTCAGAACTCAACTCAACTCAATTTTCAAAAGTTCAAATTCAAATCTTATCTATAACTCCTTCACGTGTTAGAGTTTCCAAAACTCGATACTGGGGAGTTTTTTTCCTCTACCATAATTCTTCAGTAGAAATTGCTACGAAGAACTTCTCATTCCAAGTTACTCTTTAGAATTACATCCGACCTAATTTCCACATTTAAAGATGTATAGGTAACCTCAGTTTGAGCATGACCGTTTCGTTCTATTCGTGCTAATATCTTCAGACCTCATCACCTAAAAAGTCGGTATTACCATAATCTAATACTGGGATAATTTAATTTGCCATAATTCTATCCGCTTGAACTACATATGGCCTGATTTTTCATGAAATCTGAGATATGTAGGCAGCTAAGAAGACACAGTTCGACCATAACTCTATAAAAAATAACCTTCATGTCAAGTGGTTGCTCAAAAGATGTTTTGATTGACGACCCAAAATTAGTTTGTATCAATATTTCTTTTTCCACGCCTTCTTTACTCTCCTCCATGGACAAAGAAATGGGCATACTGTTGGCATCCAAATTTTTTTTCTGCATATTTAATTAATTAAGCTTTCGTAAATTAATAATAATAATAAAAATTTAAAATTTTTTATAAATATATGTAAATATTTACTACTTGTTTTATCATTTTGAAAAAATTATATAGAGTAAATATCGTTCTTAAGGGTTAATTTAATTTCGATCAAATACATTTTTATTGTTAAAATAAATATTTTTCGTAAATAATTCCTTATTTATTTTTTTGACCATCCGATCAAATGATCGAAAAGCTCAAAATAAATCAAGAAAACTTTTTCAAAACCAACACACCCATGCTCCCTCCTCTTCTCCTCTCCCATCACCCTTCCTCAGAAAAGAGGAAGATCCATACCCCTTCCCCACCTCCTTTTCTCCTTTCAATTTCTAGAAAATTCGGCCATCACTTCGTTGCTCTCTCTCTCTCTCTCTCTCTCTCTCTCTCTCTCTTTTTCGTCTGCCATTATCAACGAGATTTCCCCTAAGGTGCAACTTTCAGTCAAAGACAAATAAAAGATAAGATTTGTGAAATCATTTCTCACCTTCTCCTTGTTGGCCTCATAAATACCTTTGATTTTATTTCAAATCTGAATTTTCAAGTCCAAATTTGCCTATAAATAACAAGGTTTTCACCTCAAAAGGATAGAACACAGATCAGAGAGAGATCCATGAATCAAATTGGAGAACAGATTCAAAACAAAGAAATACACTTCACACTGTTCCTTACTTTAATCCTGTTTCTTTTCTGTTTTGGATCTTTGAGTTCGAGTTTGGAAAAAGAGTTCGAAATTGGTGTCATTGAAAAAAAGTCCTTAAGTTTGCTTCTCCAAAAAAGGTACACTTCCTCACCATTATTTTCTTTCCCGAACTGGTTGTTTTAGTTGATTTTTTTTTTGATTTCAGTAAGGATTAAGATTCTTTGTTTTGTTCATATTTTGGTCTTTTACTTTAAGTATAGATGAGTTTTCATTTAACAATGATATACATCAGTTCAAAAAAATCAAAGAAAAAAAGAAGAAAGACTCCAGCAACTAAAAGCTGCCTATGATTAAAATAACACCACACTCAAACTTTCTTTTTTTTTTCTTTTCTCAATACAATTTTTTTAAAAGTTACAGGTGAAAGTTTAACATTTTTGAGTTATTTTTTAGCATTTCTTGTGCAGTGGTGCTAAATCAAAGCCCTCATTTTCTCCTCTTTTAAATAAAATACGAACAAGTGAAACTCTTCCCTATTCGTTTTTATCTCTATTGCATAATACGTATTGCTTATATGTGATTTATGTATGTAAGAACCTTTCTCCTCCATTTCTGCCTCTGTGTTAAATAAAGTAGGACCATTAATATGTAGTTTCGTGGTATGTTGGTAGCCCTTATTTTCTTTAATATGATTGTTTGAAATCGTTGAATTTGGTATAAAACATTGCCTTCTCTTTGTTATGATTAATGAGTATTCTGTTTGTGTCATTATTTGGATAATAACATAAAATAGAACATGGACTGGTAGCTTCAACTTCTGTTCTTTCTCGTTTTGGTTTTCTTCTTAAAAGAAGTCTATTCAGCCTGCTTTTATTGTCAAGATCAGATTAAGATGGGTCTGTTTTATGTCAACATTATTTTAACTAACTTGTATAAAAATCTCATTACCACCCCTTTTCCGAGAACTCTTTGATTGAATCTGATTGGGTACTCTTTGGCATGTCACTTTCTAATAGACCTTAATTTATCATCTTTAGATCTAATTAATTTGTAAGAGAAAAATAAAGTTATTATGTGGAGATTTTGACTACCCTTTCGTACAGTAAGGGAAGGGGTATTTAGTTTACCTTTTAGCCTCATGTGTTTATTTTAGACTTGTAGGTGAGTTAGTGCTTAAATTTCTCAACTCATGGGAATTGCAAGCATCTCAATGAAGTGTTCTCTTGAAAATCAATACAAAGTTTATTTGTCCTTATAGTTAGAATGTTTTCTATTAATTGGTTAACTAGGAATAGGTTGAGAAGTATTTCTATCTAGATAACATTTTATAGATATATGAGCCGCTTGGCATGAATTGGCTTTGCTGGAATAAAAAAAAAGCTGAAAAATCTTCTGCCTCATTATACTTGTACATGTCCTCTAATTTCTGTTGCTTTTAGTTTTCAAGAATATATCTAAGTTTTTCTCTAATTTTCCTTTTCCTTTCTTTTTGTTACATGTACACTCAGGAGCGCATTTAGAGTTATGATATGACTACATTTCTATCCAAATCAGATTTGTGCTCGCCGCTACATTATTCTCTTGTGTCTAGCAGCCTTCGTTACATCAATATGTGTCTAACACTTCTTCCTTGTTTCAAAGTCTCACATCCTTTATATACATATATGTGTTGCTATCTTTTGACTAACATTTTACGCACTAGTATTTCACACTTATATTTATGTTTACCTTTATTTGTGTTTGGGTTTGTACAAACAAACAAAGAGAGATAGTGAGTTTTTAATTGCCTATTCCTCTGTCCCCTTTGAGTATTAAAATTTCCTATGATCACTTAGCTCAGGGATACCTAGGATGGTAATATCTTTTCTGGTGAAGTTTGAGTTTGCTGCTAAGCCCGATTTTAGGCGGCTAGAGTTGAGTTTCTAAGAGTAAAAAATCTGAAGAGTTTTCTATGCTTGTATACAGTTTTAATGATTATTTTGTGTCTTTCTTTCGGCTACAACACTAATTTCCAAAGTGCTGATGTTTGAGAATAAAAGATTATTTTGAGAGCTTAAGAGTGGTATATTGAGTCTCAAAAAATGCAATGTTTTGAGTTCAAAAAGTGCAGAATTTTGAGCTTTAAAGGTGAAGATTTCGAGTGTAAAAATGCGGGTTTCTGAGGCTCAAAACATAACCCATTTGAGAGCTTAAAAGGTGCAAATTTTTGAAGTAAAATATAATCCTTTGAGAGTTTTCAATTTTAGCAGTGTGCAGATTTTTGAGGTCAAAAGTAACCTTTGAGACCTGTAAAGTATAGCAAGTTGAGTATTAAAAATGCAGCTTTTGTGGACAAGAATGCCTTCTTTTACAACTTTTTAATGCAGATTTTTGACTTTTTTAAGAGTGAAAATGCAGCTATTTTTAGGAACTTTAAATGTGTAGGTTTGAGGATAAAACACAATTTTTAAATGAAATAAAATATCTTCTTTTTAAGGAAATATGTGTTATATTTTGCTGAAAATTGAAGTTTCTTGGCCCTAAGAATCTATTGTTAAACTAATTTTGTGAAAAGATCTTTTTTTTAATTCTAAAATGAATGTAGATGGTTCAAATATTCGTTTCAAAATAAGACTAAAATTAGCCCTTTTATAATCTTACAAATTATTCTATTTTACTAAAGCTTGCATATGCGTAATATTTTCTTATCTTATACATATATACTAATTTATTATATCTTTACATTTATATCCTTTTTACTTTCACATATGTTACTTTACCTATCTCTTTTATACCTTTCATATACCACATTCATATCCCCAAACCATTTTATGCTTTGAGAAATATTCACGTGTTTAGTTATAAAAAATAACATTTTTATAGAAATCTCCTAAGCATCACTTTGGGTTAGTTTACATAATAATTTATCGCGCTATTATTTATTGCATAACCTGATTTCTTTTATAACTTATAAAATAGTTTAAACATTTTTTTTAATCTAATCTACTCTCATATTTTTTACCCAAGTTTTGACCAGTGAACTATTTATTAATGGATCTTAGAAGACACTTAATCTCTTCTCTTCAGGACTATTACAACTCATACCTATATTACATAAGTTAAATAGACTATTAATCGGAGTTGACTTTAGCGTTATTTTAGTTCGATATTTAGATGTCCCATTTCACCTTTAAAATAATTAGGTGACCTTTTTTTAAAAGATCTTTCAAAAAGGACTAAAGGTAGAAGAACCATAAAATTGAGGTAGAACGTCAATAATTAAGCCCATTTTATATCTTCAAGTTAATCCCCTTATGTAAAAATCGAATTTACTGTTAATATTTTTAAAATCAAATACAACACGAATATTCTAGTCTCCCTATTGTATTGTTTCAAGATTTTAGATTTATTTACCGGTACATACATATATATGTCATGTATACAAGGTATATATTTTACTTTGCACTAATTTTCACTATACTTGTTGTATTATTTTGTTATACACAACATATTTTTTTCCATATCTACTATCCCTTCTATGAACATTATTTTTTTATATTTTAATACACTCATTATTTTACTACATATATATCTATTGACATCTTGTCCTTACACGTAAATAAAATAATAAGATCTCTTAAGCTTCAAATAAACATACATATTTTATTTTATTTTATAGTAAATAGGTATGAGATCATAAACTTTACATAATCTTTTAACACTTTTGTGCTATTATTATTTTTATGAAAACTCCATTTTTATATAATATTTGCTCAAATTATATTTACTATATATCACATATATTGCTATATTTTACACCCCATCTATTGCCTTTTATTTATTTATTTTTACATCTTAATTCTATATATGTAAATAAAGTAACAAATTCTCATACCCTTTAAACTCAACTTTTATATGTAGAAAAATTATAAATTTTCACATATTTTAAATATATTTTTTTATTATTCATTTTTTTACAATAAATATATAACTATTAATTTTTTCATGAATATTGTAGACATATATATAACATACCTTGTATTTTATCTTTTTTTGCAAATTAATAAAACCTTTGTTATCAATATTTTCCGGAGCAAATAAATAAAATATCCCTAATAATTTTTCTAAAACTAAATTTAAGGACTATATTCGGATAGGCTCTGAGGGATGCTTAACACATTCCCCTCGAGTAACCAAAACCCTTCCCTAGAATTTCACCGGCTTCACAAATCAAAACAGAGTTTACGCTTTTAAAATAATTTTCCTAATATTTTCCTTAAAATTAGGTGGCGACTCTAAATATTTTTCAAAATTAGAGGCATAACCACTTTATGTTGTGAACTATTTAGACCAGTTCAAAAATAGGGTACGAAATTTGGTTCATCGTGGATCGATTGACCAAGTCAGTACACTTCCTTATTATTCATACTTCCTACAGTGCTGAGAGGTTGGCCCGTATTTACATTCGGGAGGTGGTTCTCCTTCATGGTGTACCTGTTTCTATCATCTCAGATCGGGGCTCATAGTTCAACTCTAGATTTTGGAGGACTATTCAGGAGGAGTTGGGTAACCGTGTTTACCTTAGCATAATTTTTCACTTGCAGACTAATGGCCCATCGGAGCGCACTATTGAGGTTCTCGAGGATATGTTATGGGTTTGTGCTACGGATTTTGCGGGTCAGTGGTATTAATTTTTTCCCTTGACGGAGTTTGTGTACAATAACAACTACCACTCTAGTATTCAGATGGTCCCATTCGAGGCCTTATATGGTAGGCGTTGTTTCTCTCTGGTTGGTTGGTTTGAGTATGTGGAGCCTAGGCCGCGCAGTACAGACTTGATGCAGGAGGCCTTAGATCATGTGAGGGTGATTCACAATAGGCTCAGGACAGCTCAGAGTAGATACTAGAGTTATGCGGATCGGAGGCGTAGGCAGTTGAGATTTTGTGTCGGTGATAGGGTGTTCCTCCTTGTATCGCCCATGAAGGGAGTGATGAGATTTGGGAGGCGGGGAAAGATTAGCCCCAGGTATATTGGCCCTTTTGAGATATTGAGGATAGTTGGCGAGGTTGCATATGAGCTAGATTTTCCTCCGGCCTTTTCAGCTATTCATTCGGTCTTTCATGTTTTGATGTTATGCCGATATATTACAGACGAGTCCCATGTGCTTTAGTATGACGCGGTTGACTTGGATGATCGTTTGAGCTATATTGAGGAGCTAGTTGCTATTTTGGCCAGAGATGTCAGGCAGTTGCGATCTAGAGCCATTCCTATAGTTAAGGTCCATTGGAGGCATAGTCCAGTCTAGGAGGCTATCTAGGAGACCGAGCATGAAATGAGGGCACAGTTCCCTAAATTATTTGAGCCTTCGGGTACTTCTTGACTCTTATTTTCATGGACGAAAGTCCTTTTAGTACTAGATATTATAATGCCCCTGCATGTCATTTTTGAATCAAAGCATTCATTCCATCACTTAGATCATTTCTGTAGCGACCCCAAGTCATTGATGACTTACTATCAATGACTGTTTGGTCGCCTGGTCATTCGTTTGGGTTTTAGGATAGTTTTCCAATTTTGGAGCTTTTATAACTTGAAAAGTTGACTTCGGTCATAACTTTAGAAAAATGACCCCAAGAGCGAAATACTGACAGTTCCATCAGCTCTAGAATGGCCAAATTAGTCTAGTTGCATGGTCGACATGAGTTATGAGGCAATCAATATGAGTTTGGGGCCATTTGGCACTTTTGGCCTTTGAAATTTTGCCCATGGTTGACTTTGGTCAACATTCTTGGAAAATGCTCTTAGATGAAAATTTTGACAATGCAGTTAGCTCTGGAATGTTGAGTTTGGTTTTAAACGACCCTTCATTCTCTTCTCGAGGCTTCTAGTCTAATCTTAGGGTTGTTGTAAAATTTGGCTCAACATAACACTTAGTTGTGGGACCCAGTTTCATTTGTAATGATCTCATATGGAAATTTTGACTGTGCCATTGAGTCTGTAACGTCGAATTTAGTGGGGTAGCATATCTCATTTGTAAGTATGGGATTTTGAATAAATTCCGAGCAACCCCTAGGAATATTTGAAGTTGGTGAGAACGAGCTGTTACAGGCCACAATGGCCTTCGCATTCGCGAGGCCCTTGGCTGCAATCGCGAGGGTCTGGTCCCTTGACCATCTCAATTGTGTGATCCACGTTGACCACACTATGGTCGTCATTATCACAAGGTCAAACCCCCGCAATTGAGAGTGTCTTTTTCCCAGCAGGTCGTGATCGTGTTTCCTACTCTGATATCACAATGAACAATTCCATATAGTCTTTATTTAAAAGACCAGATGAGATCAACTTTGAACCTTGTATCTCTATCATTTGGAGCTCAAAGTTAGCAAATTAAAGGACTAACTTCAAGGGAATTTCCTAGGGGAATGTGTTGGTGAGCTCGAGGAGTTCATCAGAAGCTTTGTTGGAGGTAAATTCGACATTTTAGCTTCTGTATGTTCCATTTTTGGAGTGTTCTTTTAGTGAATTTTTGGAGGTTGATTCTTGGCTAATTTGAGTCCGTTTTGAATGATTCTTGAGGCTAATTTGTGGGTTTTTCCACAAGGAACATTGCAGTAGGCTTGGTTTGGATCGTGTAAGTTTCGTTTTTGATAAATTACGGCTTATAGGTGCTTCCATAGTTGTTTCCTTTAGCTTCAAATGAGGGAATTTTGATATATGTGTGGTTGTAGCTAATTCTAGTGCATGAATTATGTTTTTTTAGGAACACTAGCTTGGGGTAGCGTCTAGGACCTATTTTTGGGGATTCTAGAATTCCAAACGCGGGTCCCACATTTCCAATTTTGGACCCCAAAATTGGTCCATCTCCAAAAATTTTGAATTTACTATCTAAATGATCGTAACGATGTTTTAATTCTATTTTTGACAGCGTGACAGTGTTTTGAGGTAGTTCAAAAAGGGAAAGCTAAGATTTTATGAGTTGGAGCCTGTGCGGTCGGCCTACAGGTAGGCTACAAATTTCTCCTCTTTAGACTAAGCATGTTTAGGCATTTGTATACTGAATTGTATGAGGTTGGAGGGGTTTGGGTGTCGAGAATGCTAAATTCCTAGATTCCATGCCCTAGGTGTTATTTTTGGGGTATTGTTGAACTGTTAAATCATGTCTCCTGTTATTTTTGGATCATCCATACCTTGTGGTGTGTTCTGTACCTTTGGTTATATATTTGGAAGCGGTTTGTCCTTATTCTAGGCTTAGACTAGTTTTGCCCCTAACTTGTGCGATTTTGGTGACATTGGGCCTTAGAACTTCTCCGACGTCATTTTGGAAAGCTTATCTCCCTGTAGACTGGTAGATCAGACTTTAGTATGATAGTCTGAGCTTTAGCTAGGCAGTAACACAACTTTGGGACCTTACCTCCATAATGCCCTATTCTCCTATCGGTCCTGTATCTCTTGATACTTGATTTTGGAAGTCTTTTCAATGATTCTGGTTTTATGTGGTTTAGGCTAGAATGATTCATTGATGGCGCTCGATTTGGGGGTACTCCCCGTGAAGTTCAGTTGACCATTGATCATAATTCGGATCGACTCTCCTTTGTTCGTGGTTCAAGTCCCCATTTCACTCCACCGGGCGGGGTTCAAGTCCCCACCTTATTATTGTAGCCTCAGTTCAAGCCACCGCTCCTTACTCACTTTGGTTCGACTCCTTAGCTACTATTATCCATTTCAAGTTCGTGGTCTAGCTTACACGTGGTTCAAACCCACAATTATCTATCACTCGATTCAAGTCCATGGTTGCATTCAAATCTCGGATCGGGTCCTTGATCCTCTGATGAATCATCAGTTCAATTCCTTATCTACTCTCAACTTTGGGTTAAGGTTTCAAGCTTTTGAGATGGTTTGGTTCAAGTCCAGGATATTAGTGGCACTGTTGGAACTTTATCGGATCCACTCTTTTTACTTCAACTATCTTTGCTCCTGTCGGGCTTTGTCACGACCCAACCTAGGGCCTAGTCATAACATGATAATTGAAACCCCGAAGGGGCTCCAACCAAGCCTCTTGTACATATCATAAGCATACATAAGGTAAAGCAAAAGAGGAAACATCATAAGAGAGTAAACTATGAATAGAAATTTAAGAACGTCACATGACAACATAAACTCGAAATATTTGTCCAACTAGATACCTCTACTCAAGAATATGGGCGGGGGCTAAGACATGTCCTTAGCTCACCCTTAATATGAAACATAGCAAAAGTCTTTAAAAATAATAAATAACTCGATAAACAGAATATCCAACCCATGATATTGAACTTGCAGCGGTTGTGTTTGCTTTGAAAATATGGTGTCATTATCTTTATAAGGTGCATGTTGATGTGTTTACCGATCACAAAAGCTTACAATATGTGATTAGCCAAAGGGACTTGAACCTTAGGCAAAGGAGATGGCTTGAATTCCTAAAAGAGTATGATATGAGTGTGTTGTACCATCCGGGTAAGGCAAATGTTATAGCTGATGCTCTTAGTCAGTTGTCCATGGATAATGTTGCACATGTTGAGGAAGATAGGAAGGAGTTGGTTAAATATGTCCATAAATTGGCACGTTTAGGTGTGCGTTTGTTTGACTCCAATGATGGAAGTGTTCTTGTACATAATGGCTCGAAATCATCTCTTGTGCCGGATGTTAAGGCCAAACAAGACCATGATCCGATTTTGATTGAATTGAAGAATTCGGTTACCCAAAAAGCCATTAAGGCTTTGTAACAAGGGGGAGATGGGGTACTTCATTACCAAGGTCGTTTGTGTGTTCTTAATGTTGATGGGTTAAGAGATTTGATAATGAATAAGGCCAATATTTCTCGATATTCAATTCATTCGGGATCCACTAAGATGCATCGCAATTTAAGGGAAGTGTATTGGTAGAATGGCATGAAGAAGGACATAGCAAAGTTTGTGTCTAAGTGTCCTAATTGTCAACATGTTAAAGTTGAGCATAAAAAACCGGGAGGTTTAGCTCAAGACATTGAAATTCCTACTTAGAAGTGGGACGATGTGAAGGGTTTGCCTCATACTAGAAGGAAATATGATTCTATTTGGGTTGTTGTGGACCGAATGACTAAATTGGCACACTTTCTACCGGTTGAGACTTCTTATGGTGCTAGAAGACTATGCTAAGTTATACATTTGTGAACTTGTGAAACTTCATGGTATTCTCTTAGAGATTATTTCGGATAGAGGTACTCAATTCACTTAACATTTTTGGAAGTCATTTCAAAAGGTATTGGTACAAAAGTCAATTGAAGTACCGCTTTTCATCCTAAAATCGATGGACAAGCTGAAAGAACGATCCAAATTTTAGAGGATATGTGGAGGTCGTGAGTGATTGGTTTTAAAGAAAATTGGGATGAAAATTTTCCATTGATCGATTTTGCCTATAATAGTAGTTATCACTCTAGCATCCAAATGGCTCCTTTTGAAGCCTTGTATAGAAGAAAATATAGATCCCCAGTGGGATGGTTTGAAGTGGGTGAGATGGCATTAACTGGTCCCGATTTGATAGTTGATGCAATGGAGAAATTAAGGCTCATAAGAGAAATATTAAAGACGAGTCAAAGTCATTAAAAGTCCTATTCGGATATTAGAAGAAAAGAGCTTGAATTTGTGTGGATTATTGGGTGTATTTGGAGGTCTCACCTATGAAGGGTGTAATGCATTTTGGTAAGGAAGGGAAATTGATTCCTAGATATGTTGGACCTTATAGAATATTAAAGCGTATTTGTAACGTGGTTTATGAGTTAGATTTGCCATTTGAGTTGGCTACGGTTTATCCGGTATTTTATGTGTCGATGTTGAGAAAGTTTGTGGGTGATCCAAACTGTACTATGCCATTGGAAATTTTGGATGTTGAAGAGAATTTGACTTATGAGGAGGTACCGGTGGAAATCTTAGAAAGGCAAGTGGAAAGATTAAGGAACAAAGTTGTTGCATCCGTCAAAGTGTTGTGGAGAAGTTAACAAGTAGAGAGTGCAACATAGGATGCAGAAGCGGACATGATGAAACATTATCTGTATCTCTTTCCTTCCACTCAAGCCTAAGGTACTAAGGCGTTCATGATTGAATCGATTAAAACTCCTACGTTTCAGTTCCACATGTAATTCATATGCATGCATGTTCATGAAAGTTGATTTAAAAGTCATGATTTATGATAAGTTTGAAAATATCATGGTTTATGCTTTGCTATGTGTCTTTGCATTCATGGCTTGCTAGTTCTCATTCCATGTCCTTTCTATGCTAAGTTAATCTCACTCGAGGATGAATGTTCCCCATGGAAAGATATGTAAGACCCCGTAAGAGGAAAGGTCGAACGAAAGGAAAATTTAAGAAGAATTGGACTCACAAAGTTCTATGAGTTAGTCTATGACTCATAGAGTCTATTACGAGTGGTACACTTGACTTGTGGAAGTGAAGTAAAAGTTGGAATTTTTTCTAAGGCAAGAATGAGAGTCAACGAGTCATTTTGATGACTCGTAAAAGATTCTACGACTCGCCGAATTGAGTCATAGTGCAGAGCTTATACCCTGCAATTATTCAACCCTCATAACCTACTCTATGACTCACAAAGACATGTTATAGAGGAGTTGACAACTCATCAAAATGAGTCCTACACAAACTTCAGAGGCTAGCATTTTCTAAGATTTTAAACCATACTAGACGAATGAAGTCTACGACTGGTAGACTTGAGAATGAGTCGTAGACACGAATCGTATAGAAAGTTCAAAGATCTAATTTTCATGCCTTCTTAGGTACCTGCAGGACGAGTCTTCTTGACGACTCATCACTATTTCTATGTCTCGTAAGATTCAATTCATAGGGATAAAATCTGGATTAAATGAAGGGTATTTCCTTCTTTTCCCAACTTAAAAGTCTTTATATACCTAATTCTTCAAATTCCCCTCCTATTCTATTCATTCTTCAAAATTTTCCTAAGGCAAGTTCTTCTATTATGATTCATGGTTGAGACTCTTTCTATGATGTTTCCGCATTTATTTTACCTTATGTATGCTTTATGACATATTAAAAGGCTTGGTTAGAGCCCTTCAGAGATTTGATCATCGTGTTATGACTAGGTCCTAGGTTGGGTCATGACATTCTATTGCGCACTTGATGACAATGGAAAAGCTGTTGCAAATACCATTATTGGAGGAGCATTCTTGGCCAATACTTTTCAAGAGGCTGTTGAGAAACTCGGTCGTGTTATAAAGACTAACCGAGCTTCGAGCACTAGGGACACCAAAACTTCAAAAAGCTCTTTTGTTGTTGTTACTGATAACGCTCAACTACACCATTACGATTCGAAGTGTAGGCTGTCGCTGGCAATATATGCCCAATGTGTATGGTCGGGTTGAATCCCACAAGGAACAATGTGTAGGCGATTAAAGAAATAAAGAATTACAAGACACTAGTTTGAATCCGAAACGAACAATACAATTATAATATGAAAATTTTAGTAACTATTTAGGACAAGGGTAATGGAACACGGATACAAGGTCAAAGGACTTTCCAAGCAAGGAATCAAACGAAATTTGGGGAAATTCGAAATCAACTTAATATTGTAATCTATCAATGGATAGGCAAGGATCAATCAATTGTATGAAAATGATCTCTCAATTACTAGTCATCTATCCATGCTAGCTCTCTCGATCCTAGACAAGGGTAATAACACACCTAATCCAATCCTTAATAAAATCCTTTCTCTCGAGCAAGATTACAATTGATATGTTCAATTCAACAATCAATGGCTATTTGCTAATTTAACCACTCTAAATTACCATTTAGGGCTAACATGAAGATCTAACATAGACATATATTTCCAACCATAAATCATAAATGAAACATGTCAAATTAACAAAAACCATATCAAATTAACAAATCATAAGCTAATACAAAAACCCAAATCAAATTGTGATAATTACATACCCAAATCCAATTGTGATAATTACACCTATAATTCATGCATTACAAAGCAAGGAAATGAAGAAAGGATGAAAATAATTACAATTGACAGTTAAATCTCCAATCTGATGGGGAATTTTAGGAAACTTGCTATGAAAACCTAAGCCCAAGCTATACAGTGTTCTTCAAGATGTTTTCACTATGTGTGATGTAGAATCAAGATAAGGTTTCCCATGGGTTTTTCGTCAGTTTTTGAGAGAATTTGGGGTCCAAGGGTGTAAACTTCCAAATCAACTCTTCCACTCTAGCCGACAGTCGCTAAAGTGACTTTCGGTTCGCAAAAGCGGACCTCGCTAAAGCGACCTATGACTCTGCTGACTAGTTTACTAAAGAAAATGCTAAAACGGTCAATTGAACTCATTGACTGCTCGCTTAAGAGAGCCTCTTATCGCTTAAGCCACATCGGAGGCCCATTTCTGCACTATTTTTCTACTCATTTTTCCTTAATTCTTGTGTTTTCCATCAAAACTCCTTATAATCCACAAATACCTGAAATAAGCATAATTCAAAGGATAATTAACCTCAATCATTAGATTAAGAACGCAAAGGCATAAGAAAAAAGCCCCAAATGAGTGAAAATCACCCACTCATCAACACCCCCAACTTAGAAACTTTGCTTGTCCTAAAAAAACAAATTCAACACCACAAGAGGCAATCAAATTGAGCACAACACGTACACTCCAACTAAGGATCATGATTATGACTTTGGTTGGTACCAACAATTAGTAAACAAGCATGTTCTATTGTATCCAAGCAACTCCCCCGACTTCAAACACACTTCCAAAAACAAAATTAATTTTTAAGAATGATCAAGGAACAACACTAACTCTCAATAAGTGACTCAAAACTACTAGTCAACCAACAAACTCCCTTGACTTAACTCCGGAATATATTACCTTCACCAATACATCCTAATTTGCACGCCCTCACAAGAACGAACGTACCAAGACACTCACAAAGTATTTACAAAGCAAGGGACAAAGGCACTCACACTCACACTCACAAAAAGCATCTCATGAACATAAGTACCACGCTGCCCTTATTTTCAATCATCATTGGCTCAAAATCAATTGGTCGGAGATCACAAAGGACTTTTAACAAGCTTGTAATGTAGGTTTAGGGAAGGTTAGGATAATATTTAGGTATAAGTGACTACTCCCTCCTTGAACTACTTACAACTCATCATTTTTCCAACTTTTTCACATCGATACATATTCAAAATATTTATTCCCATTATCGATGCCCCACGCAAGCAACATTTTTTTTCTTCTTTGGAGGAATTCTTTTTCTTTTGATCTCTTCTTTCATTTTTTTAATTTTTTTATTTTTTTCAAAGTTCTTTTTCAACTAATACTTTTTCCTCCTTTCTTTGATTCAATTATCTCATTACTCAATTTCAAGCTTTCATGTGATTAACATCGCCTTTATTAGTTTCCACCAACACCCCCAAGTTAGTATTTTAGCCCCAATTCAAATAATTTCCATTCTCAAAGAGGGAAGGGTTCAAAAGAGGGTGACATTTTCAAAATCGGGAAAGGCTTGTAATGAGGTTGCCAAGAAAAGCATTTAGGCTCAAAGGGGTTAACTAGGGATTTATTTGTGCAAAGGTAGGCTTTTTAGGTCAAGTGGACTGTCAAGAATCACAAAGAAAACCTAAGATTATCTCTCCAACTAAAATCAATCAAGGACAACATTCAAAGAATAACCGAACAAGTTCTAGCTAGTACAAAAGGTCACCAGGAATTATTTCAACGACTCACCACACATGATATGCAAACTATTCTGAACAGATTCATTTCACTTCCTAGTCAAGCACAAAGGATTCATTTTTCACACTCACCACCTAATGAGTAAAGAGTCACCAAAAGAGTCAAAGCGTTGTCAGAACATCATTCAATTTCGAATACCAACTTTCCCACAAAAGTTTAGGAGGGGTATGCTCATTTCACAATTTACAATGCTTGACTAAATCTATTAGTACCAAACAAGTCAACAATCTCACATTAAACTCTAACAAGGTCAAAAATGTCACGGTTACTCAGACTTCATGACAAAGCATTCGGCTACTCAAACTTCACCACTAACAATCCCAATTCTCATTAGCTATGGGTACTCAGACTTCCCCTGCTCAAAGGAACATAATGGTTACTTAGACTTCACCGTGCATGCAGAAAGAACACTAACACAAACATGACAATTTCCCCTTAACAAAGTTGTCACTCTATGTATCATTGGGCAACGTCATTTCATGTTTTATATCACAATAAAAAAAACAAAAAAGCTACAAACTATAAATGAAAACTAAATGAAATAGGCCAATCCAACATAATAGCATAATCATAATCAAGTCCGACAAGGGTAGTAAAAACATCAATCCATAACAATAAAAAATAATAATAACAGCCCAAAGGTGAGCACCCCCAACTAAAAACATCACTGTGTCCTCACAGTAAACATAAGAAAATATCAATGTGGATATAAAGGGACTCTCTGGGCTGCATCACTCCTCCTCACTCTCAATGGCCTTGCTATCCTATGTATCCTCACCATCATCATCAGACCACTCTTGGGGCATGCCAACATTCTCATTCAGTCTCGATGAGGAAAGTGAATCCTTTCCCTTCAAGACCCTTAGTATCCCTTTCACACCTTTACACATTTGGGTGAAAAACTTATCGCTTCTTTTCTCCCTTTTCATCATCTTATTATGGGATCAGATCAACTCATCGTGTTACTTATGCCAAATCGGCGTAAGCCTTTTTCAAATTACTCAATTGAGCCTTTTGTTTTTATTGATCCTCCAAATACACATCAAACTCTTTTTGAGGTACGAAAGAATGAAGTCCACCATATGGATCACCTAGCCCTTGAGGTAGATTTTTTACCAACTCTCGGACCACCCTCAACTCATCGGTCAATATCTCAAAAGTTCCTATCACCGATGGCTTAGAAGAACTCACCTCTGCACACACTGATTTTTTAGAATCTACCTTTATTTTCTTGCTTTTAACCATGGTGCCATTACCTCGCATTTTAATAGGGTAGGTAGGACTTTTGGACCCACCCAATTATCATTCGGTCCCTTCTCAACTTTGGCACGCCTGCACAATTATATGATCAAAGTGGGGACAATAAGGGATTGACTATCAAGTGCCCCACATTTAATATAATATCATTAATTATGCATGCTACAATTTGAGCTTTCAACACCGGGATATTATTAGGATTCCCACTCGGGGAGATTCGGCTGTACACCATTGACATCCACATCTTGGCTTCGGCCATGAGATTGGAGAACAGAATTCTGGCTTTTTAATAGCCTAACGAACATCCTTGATAGGGCATAATTTTGATGCCAACCAAGTGCCCTGAGCCTAATCTTTAGTAGTAAATGCCGTAGTAGCATGGTTTGGCAACCTGTAGACCACATTTATCACCTTCGGCCCATAGTCAACCACTTTACCTCAGACATTTATTAACTTTAATGATATATCAATCTCCATGAGATTGGAAATTGCACCCATTGCTCATTTTCCTTGCATGGCTCCTGAGCGAAACAAATCCATCTGGAGGCCTCCAATCGTTGATAGATATTTGGAAGCATCTCGGCCACCTTTTCAAGTGAAATGGCTCTCTCAAGGAATAATTTCTTATTTATTAGATCCCTGTAGTAGCTTTCTTGTGCTCGGAGATAGACAAATCTGTTTTGGTCATAGTGGACCACATTTTCCTCTTCATCAATAAGGTACCTCGCCATTCCTGACTTTTTCAAAAATCTGTAAATCACAATAGCATGAAAACATAAGCAACATGTGTTAAACAATGCAATGCTATTTATTAAAGACAATGAAATGGGTTAAGAAATAATTTGGAATAACGATACGCCATAATAGTTTTCAGAAAACTTGCAGACACAGCCTATGATGTCATTAAAGAGACCTAGGGAATCGCTTAAGTGAACATCATTTAGCTGCAATGGGCCGTAAAAGTGGAAAGGTTCTTAAGAAAACAAGGCTCACTTTAGCGGCCTATTCGTCCCTTCTTCGAGATGCAACTTTTTAGCCTTAATTTTTGCACATAAATTTACCCCCTATGATTTCTATTCAAACAACATTCAACTAATAATTTGAAAACTCGATCCTTTCATCCCCACAATTTTCAAAATCAATTTCTCATGAGCATTTTACCAAACACAAGGTGGGTTACCTAGTTTACTAACAATTTGAACATGAAATGGGTACTCAAGACTTCCCCAATCATAATAAATCAACCCAAACACTTGCAATCAACAACTTTCAAGAATAATCAGCCAATTTTCATGAAAAATTAACCCCCCAAAAAGGAGTTTTCATCACAAATAGCATTCCCAACTTTCAAACAAAGCATATGAAAATCACAGGTTAGATTTACCATCTAGATAAAAGATATTAGTGAACATTACCAGATTGTATTTTCACAATGAAGATGCACAAGTTCGGAGGGATAGGATTTAGGAGATACAGAGAAAACCTTTCTTTAATTGGCCCTTGGCCTTTTGGCTTCTGTTTTAAGAATGCTAGAACTTGGGTGTTTGCTTAAGCGACATGAGTTTGCTTTTGCGGTCTTTTAATGAGAAGAAAAGTTCGCTTTAGCGAGTACCCTCTGCTTTAGCAATGTTCTCTTTAGCGATAGGATGCCGCTTTTGCAGACATTCCGTAAGAGAGCCATCCTTCACTTTAGCGATATCAAAGGGTGTTCCCTGCACTCAATTTTCCGGTAAATTCGGTGATCTCAGATCTATTTCAACGACTTGCCCAATGTATTTTGGCGATCTTCAACTTTGAAAAAGTGCTCCAAGTCCTATTTTAAAGGTAGTAACACCCCAAACTTCAATTTTAATCAAAATTTTACTTCCTAACTTGTTCAAAACACTCCCAAAAACTTTGAAATCATGAGGATTAATCAAAAATAAAATCCTAATCTATTTTTTAAAAAAACAAAAACTCAAAAGTAAACTAAAATTTTTTTTTTTTTTAGAAATCGATGGGTTGCCTCCCATCAAGCGCACAATTTAACGTCATGGCGCGATGCTAGTTTTATCACCCTTTGTGTTTCCACTTCAAGGCAATGTAACTTCTCCCCAACTTCAAATCAATTTCTCTTCAAAAAGCATAGGGACAACATGAAAGCATCAAGAACCACACTCGATCTCTCCACTTTGAAGACTTGAATTTCTTACTCAATTTCAAATCATTCTTTCTTTGAGGATCATTGGGAAAGAGTGATAGAGTCATAGGACATTTGAACATCGAACTTCATAATTCTTGGCCTTCAAGTGAATGACACCATTACTTTCAAATGAACTAGAGTGGCCACATATGATCATTTTGACTTTTTCTTGCAACTCTAGTATCATTTCTTTGATTTCGACATCTGCAAATTTTATTGGCTTGGTTTGATTGCAAACATACAAGATTTCATAAATGTCAATCAAAACCCCTTTTTCGTGAGATTCCAACTCCTATTTGCTTTTTTTGACCACTTGACGAGGAGCATGACATGCTTCAATTCTTGTTCGTACATTGGCCTTCAAAGTCGCAATTTAAAACTCAATTTGGATTATTTCATGGAATCGAGTTAGGTGCAAATTCTGGAGATCATCCCTCATTTTGTGTATTAGATATTGTAGCTTCTCACCATATCCAACCTTTTGGGACAAGAATATGAGCCAAGATTGACTCACCACACCAAAGTTTTCATAAATCTCTTCATCTAGAGAAGCTTCCACAACACAACCCTAACATGAAGTCCTCCATAACAAGGAAATGGGTCATCAATGTAGGTCTTACAACTACCAAGCATTGTTTCTTCACAAAAAGTCATAGAAACAAACAAAAACTAATATTGATAATTTGGATAGAAACTATTAAACTAAAAATTCTAAATCAATTCAATACGCCAAATTGTTTGCCAGTAACGGCGCTATTTTTTATAACACTCAACTACACCTTTACGATTCAAAGTGTAGGCTATCGCTAGCAATATAAACTCAAAGTGTAAGTTCGGGGTTGACTTCCATAAGAAAAAATGTGTAGGCGATTGAAGAAATAAAGAATTATAAGATACTACTTTGAATCCGAAATGAATAATACAATTATAATGTGAAGATTTTAGTAACAATTTAGGACAAGGGAAAGGGAACAAGGATACAAGAGCAAAGGCCTTTCCAAGAAAGGAATCAATGGGAATTTGGGGAAATTAGAAATCAATTCAATATTGTCAACTATCAATAGATAGGCAAGGATAAAACAATCATATAAAAAGCATCTCTCAATCACTAGTCATGTATCCATGCTAGCTCTCTCGAGCCTAGACAAGGATACTAACACAACTAATCCGATGCTTAGCAAAATCCTCTCTCTCGAGCAAGATTATATTTGATACATTCAAATGAACAATCAACGGCTATTTGCTAGTATAACCACTCCAAATTACCATTTTGGGCTAAAATGAAGATCTAACATAGACATATGTTTGCAATCATAAGTCATAAATAAAACATGTCAAATTAAGAAAACCCATATCGAATTAACAAATCATGAGCTAATACAAAAACCCAAATCCAATTATGATAATTACACCTACAATTCATGTAATACAAAGCAAGGAAATGTAGGAAGGATGAAAATATTTACAATTGAGAGTTCAATGTTCAATCCGATGGGGAGTGGTAGGAAATTTGATATGAAAACCTAAGCCCAAGCTATGGCGTGTTCTTTAAGGTGTTCTCTTTATGTATGATGTAGAGTCAAGATAAGATTTCCCATGGTTTTCTATTATCTTTTGAGAGAATATGGGGTCTAAGGGTGTAAAATTCCAAAGCAGCCCTTCCACTCTAGCCGGCAGTCGCTAAAGTGACTTTAGGTTCGCAAAAACGAGGTCCTGTTTTCTAAAGAGACCTGTGACTCTGCTAACTAGTTCATTAAAGTGGATGTCGTGTGATCGCTAAATCAATCCATTGACTGCTTGCTTAAGAGAGCCTCTTGTTGTTTAAGCGACATCAGAGGCCCATTTTGTACACTATTTTTCTACTCATTTTCCTCAATTCTTGTGTTTTCCATCAAAACTCCTTATAAGCCACAAATACCTAAAATAAACATAATTCAAAGGATAATTAGCCTCAATCATTAGATTAACAACACAAAGGCATAAGAAAAGATCTCCAAATGAGTGAAAATCATCCATTTATTAGTTACAAATCAGAGTTCCAAGATAAACGATGATGTACTACAAGAGATCGCTAAATTGAGGACTGATGTCAAACTGGTATTCAAGAACTTGGGACTAGAGAAAATCAATGCAATCATCCAACTAGGTAGGACACCAAGACATGATGACTATGGATATAAGAAATATGCATATTATGTAAATGATCATTTGGGAGGAGGGGGTTATAGACTAATGCTCAAGCATCCAATCTAGATTTTTAGCGCCAAGGTCAAGGAAATCAAGTTCAAAACTATAATAACTTCAATCAAGAGGGTCATTACAACCATGAAAACAACTACAATAATGAGAACAACTATAATCAGAATGTATACAATAATCCAAACCTTAGGCAAGACAAAGAAGGTGATTGAGGAAGGAGATTTAACAACAAGAGTGGTCCATACATCCCACCCAGAAATTAAGATAGGGGATCTGAACTTGCAAAAATTGAAGACCTGATGACAAAGATGATGAAAAAGTATGATATGAATGAGGATAACATTAAGGAGATACACAATGATCTTTCAGGAATGGATCAAAGAGTTGAGTCACATTCTATATCCATAAAGCTTATTGAGCAACAATTGGGGTATATTTTGTCATTTTTGAATCCACACTAGAAAGGAACTCTCCCAAGTAATATAATCTAAAATCCAAAGAAAGACGGTCAATGCATGGCTATGAACACATGAAGTGGATAGTGGATCTACCAATGCCTGAACTAGAGGATGATGCACACAACTCAGATATTAGTGAGGATAAAACAGTAAGCAAATCTAAGAAGAAACTAGTGAGTGAAAAGCTAAGAACCAAACAACCCAAGAAAGGAGATAAAGAGCATAATGAGACAGCTAGCAATAACAAAGAATCTCTAGTTCAAATTCCAATGCCACGACCACCTCCACCTTTTCCATAGAGATTGAAAAAGAAGGCTGAAGACTGGAAGTATATTAAGTTTATCTCCATGCTGAAACAAATGTTTTTGAATGTTTCTTTAATGGAGGTGTAGGGGAAAAATTCCTTGATATGCAAAGTTTATGAAAGATCTTATAATAAAGAAGAGAACGGTGAGCTTTGAACTGGTTGACTACTTGCATCATTATAGTTCAATAGCTACTTGCTCACTTATGCATAAAAAAGGGACCCTAGAGCATTCACCATACCATGTACTATAGGAGCATCTAACTTTGCAAAGGCGTTGTTTGACTTGGGTGCTAACATTAATTTGTTGTTGTAGTTAATGTTTCGATAACTAGGATTAGGATCCCCCAAATCAATGTCAATGCAGCTCTTGATGGCAGATCGTTCTGTAAAGAAGCCCATTAGCATTATTTATGATGTTCTAGTGAAGGTCGACTCATTCATATTCCCTATGGAGTTCGTCATTCTTAACTGCGAGGTAGATTTTGATGTATTTATCATTATGGGTAGGCCATTCTTTGCATTTGAATGTTCTTTAGTGGATATGAAAATTGGGCAATTAAAATTTTGACTCAATAAAGAAGAAGTGATTTTCGATGTATGATGATCAATGAAGCATCGCAATGAGTTACGAGTAGTGTCTGTGATTGATGTTATTGATGATATGCAACTTGAGATCCCTATTAAGGAGATAGTAGGTGTTGAAGCTCTAGCTATTATCATCATAAACTTTGATGGAGATCACATTGGGGAGTAGGAAGAGATGGTTTGTGTACTTAATGGACTTGGGATGCTCAACCATGCCCCAATAAGACTTGACTTAGAATTGAAGAATAGAGTCATCCCATCTGCAAAACCATCCATCGAGGAACCTCTAACTTTGGAACTTAAATTGCTGCCATCTCACCTGTAGTATGCATTCTTGGGGCCGAACAATAATTTGCCAATCATAATAGTTGCTAATCTTCACCAAAGGCAAGTGGAAGCTCTAACATCTTTCTTGAGGCATTTCAAACGAGAAATAGGATGGTCCATAGCCGACATCATAGGCATCCCACCTGGAATATATTTCCACAAAATTCAACTCATGCTAGAATGTAAACCAATCATTAAGCAATAAAGGCGACTCAACCCGTATATGAAAGAGGTAGTTAAAAAGGATATCATCAAGTAGTTAGAAGCTGAAGTTGTTTACCTGATCGCCAATAGTAATTGGGTAAGTCTTGTCCAATGCATACCAAAGAAGGGTGGTATTATTGTGGTGCCAAATGCAAAGAACGAGCTTATTCCAATGAGGCTTGTCACTGGTTGGAGGTTGTGCATGGATTATCATAAGCTAAATTCATGGAAAGAAAAAGATCAATTCCCAATGTCATTCATGGATCAGATATTAGACCGTCTCGCTGGAAAGGGATGGTACTATTTTCTTAATGGTTATTCAGACCACAACCAGATTTCTATCGCACCCGAAGACCAAGAAAATACCACTTTCACTTGTCCATATGGGATATTCATTTTCAAAAGGATGTCATTTGGATTATGTAATGCCCCAAAGACTTTAAAACATTGTATGATGTCTATATTTTCAATTATGGTAGAGGACATAATCAAAGTTTTTATGGATGATTTTTCTATGGGCGTGACTCTTTCGATGATTGCTTGGCTTATCTTAAAATCATACTCCGAAGGTGTAAAGATTGTAATCTTATGCTCAAGTAGGAGAAGTGTCACTTCATGGTAAAAGAGGTCATTGTGTTGGGTCATAAGATCCCGATAAAAGGCATAGAAGTGGATCGAGCAAAGATTGAGGTAATCAAAAAGCTGTACGCTCATATCTCTATTGAAGGCATTAGAAACTTTTTGAGGTACGCCGGATTATACCACTTCATCAAATATTTCTCAAAAATAGCACATACATTATGCAAATTACTTGAGAAGGAGATGAAATTCATTTTTGATGAGTCCTATCTAAAAGCTTTTGAGGAGTTGAAACAAAGTCTAGTATCGACTCCAATCATTATTTCACCTGATTGGGAGCAGCCATTTGAGGTCATAAGGGATGTGACAGGAGTAACACTTGGCATAGTATTAGAACAAAGGCGCGAGAATATTCAACATCTGATATACTATGCTAGCAAAGCTCTTAATATCGCCTAAAGAAACTACACTGTGACCGAACAAAAGTTGCTCGCCTTAGAATTCACTTTCGAGAAGTTTAGATTCTACTTGCTTGGTACTAAAGTCATTGTACACATTGATCATGCAGCATTGAGATACCTCATATCAAAGAAGGATACCAAGACGAGACTGATTCCTTGGGTATTACTATTGCAAGAGTTTGATGTTGAAGTTAAAGATCAAAAAGAGATTGAAAACTAGGTTGCTGATCATCTTTCCAGACTTGAAGAAGAGGCAATGTTAAAGTTGGAAGATAGAGTCAAGATAGACCACACCTTTCCTGATGAGTAACTATTCGCAATATCACATGACTTGATTACATGGTTTGCCGATGTTGCTTATTATTTGGTAAGTGATATAGTGGCATTCGAATTTAATAATCACCAACACCGCAAGTTCATGTATGATGTGAAAACGTTCTTTTAGAAAGAACCATACTTGTTATGTGTTTGTACTGATGGGATTATTTGCTGATGCGTACCCGAAGTCAAGATGATAAGTATTTTGGAGGCATGCCATTTGTTGCCTGTTGTAGGTCATCATAGTGTTATCCAAAAAGCCTATAAAATTCTGCAATGTGGGTACTACTTGCAAAACATTTATCAAGACGCTTATGATTTTGCCAAGTCTTATGATCATTGTCAAAGAGAAGAGGAACTTCAAGGAAACATGAACTCCTACTCAATCATTTTCTAGTCATTGAAATGTTCGATATATGGGGAATTGACTTCATGGGTCCTTTTGTGAGTTAGAATGGGATAAAGTATATCCTTGTTGTAGTTGACTATGTATCTAAATCGGTAGAAGTTGTCTAACATCCCAACAATGAAGAAAATAGTTTCACCTTCTTCCTCAAGCGAAATATCTTCTCAAGATGTGGTACACTAAGGGCAATAGTCAGCGTGCCCACTTTTGCAATTGATTGTTCAAGGAGTTTGAGAAGTATGGGGTTAGACATAGTGTAGCAAGTCCTTATCATCCATAAACTAGTGGACAAGTCGAGGTCTCAAATAACAAAATTGAGAAAATACTTATAAAGATAGTGAATGCAAATAGAAAGGATTGGTCAAAGAAGCTTGATGACGCTCTATGAGCTTACTGTACTGCACTTAAGACTCCCATAGGTAGGTCACCTTATTAACTTGTCTTTGGCAAATCCTTTCATCTGCCTATAGAGCTCGAACACAAAGTCATGTGGGTGCTGAAGAAGTTGAATATGGATTGGGATGACACATCGAAGGAAAGTGTTATACCCCGTACTTTTGAACTTTGGAAAGCCTTCTTAAAATTCAGAAAAGTTGCCACGTGACCCCGATTAGCTACAACGCTATCAAGTAACTCTAAATAAAGGAGAATGAGATACCCCATAATAAGGAAGATTGGAAATAGGGCTATAAGAATCTAGAAGGAGTTGGAGGCCAAGTAATGGATCGTAGGACTCAACTTACTTGCATAAGCTACCAACTTGGATGTCTTACGTAATTAAGCCACTTGAGTACACATCGAGCTTAAGTAGCAAGGAATACATATGTTCTTGGAGTGAGACGAGATTAAGAACCCACGAAAGAGAAATAACAAGACAATGCGCCTACTCGAAGAAAGTAGGTGATCCACCTACTTGTACAAGTAGGTGATTCACCTACTTAGGTTCAAGTAGGTGATGTAACAGCTTGGGTGGACCCTATGCTTCCACGTGGAAGCCAAGGAGTAGAGGCATGATTGAGGAGACGCCCTAGGGGATGCCACGTGTCACCCCTAGGGTGTGCTATGTGTCACCTCCTAAGGAGGTGTATATATATGTTATATGCTGGAGTATATCTCATTTTCAGCACTTCTAACTTAAGAGAATTGAGAGAAAACCGTGAGAGCAAGAAAGAGGCAGCCACAGGTTGCTCCAATTCAAGGTAAGCTCTGATTTTGTTCCGTGAATTAATTATTTAAGGTACCCTACGTGATATAACAGTTTTTAATAAAGAAAATTTTCTATTTGGGGCAGCAAAAAAGAGACACCAAAATCCCACTACTTTTCAGCATACTAAGAAAACCTCCAAGATAAGTTTTAGTAAGTTTTAGCAAGGTATAGCTTGGTTCTCTTCTCCCACATTTTGTTAAGGGTTATGAAATTTTATGAGAGTGTTAATGATGTAAATTTATGGTTTGTAGCAGCACCAAATGGATAGCAAGCAGCCACGAAATTTCAGCCGCAACTAGAGAACTTCCGAGGCAACTTTTGGCAACTTTTGGCCAATTTCGGGTAAGGTAAGGGTTTTGATTTCAATTTGGGGTTTATGGTGTTATTATGAAGTGTATTATATGTTATTTAAGTGGCTGTAAATGTGAAAATATCTTGGAGATGCTTGACGTTAGAAATACCCTAAAGTGAAGTTGTTGTGCTTAAATTGAAGTCGAGTAGAATATTGTACTTATGGTGCTGCGGCTATAGGTGGTGTAATGGTATGTTGAAGGGATGGAACACGTTATAATGAAGTTGGGGGTGCTTCTAGTGTCATACACTTAGCCCTCCATTACATATGATTAAAGGTGTTACCACAGGGAGACTAGAAACCCTATTTTAGATATCATAATTTTGAGCGAGTCGTTGGAAGTTTGTAGTATGTCATGTTGATATGAGTTTCCTGTACATATACTGAAGGGTGTTGTTATTGGTTGGATGTAGTGAATAGGGGTGTAATTGGAAGTTTGTATAGGGCAAGTTATAGAGGAGATGCTGCCCAAATTCTGTTAACTTTTAACTAGTTAATAGACTAGTCGAGAAAGGAGATTAAGGAATTGGTTCCTATGGGTAGTTGGTGGTATAATTGCAAGTTGTAAATCGAAGGTCACTAACCCTAGTATTAATTTCATGTTAAATAAGTTAAAGAAGTAACGAAACGAGCTTGGATGCGAGTAATCCATAACAGGTATGCGAAGCTTTCTCTTGGCATATTTTTGGCATAAGTATGTAAAGCTATTCTTCTTTCTTTTGGCATGTCTTAGATATAATTTATGAATGGTTTGTATATGAAAAATGGAGATAATTCCATTCATAAAGCTCCGAGTATAGTTCATAATTCTTATCCACTTCATGATGGTACAACTCCTGTAAAGTTGAGCTATTGCCTTTTTAAGGCTTTTATATGATAAAAGGTAAAATATGTAGAGACTATTGCTCCTTTATTTTGGGATGTATTAAATGTAAATGAAATGAGGTATGATATGAGTGTGGAGGTAGTTCCAGTTGTAAGTTCCAAATATAGCACGTGACTCATGTTCACTTCTAAATCCTAAGGCTCTTAAGGCAGCTGAGCTATCACCCTCGAGCCTTCTATATATGAAGACATGATCCATGAATCTTAGTCACGTCTGAATGTAAATTTTTCGAGTCTCCTATATGCTGAATGTTAATTAAATGTATAAGCTCCTACTCCTAAGGTCTCTGCGATGACAAATGTCTCTTGTTCTACGAGTTGTTTAGTCTTGTCTTGATATACGTCTAATATTCCTGAGACTCCAATAGATATGAACCCTCATGATATTTCACAGGGTACTTGAAATGAGTACTGCCCTGGTCTTCAAGTGCCGGTTCACTTGGCTGTTTCATTGAGTCTCAGATGATGAGTTAAATTGCATATGGTTCCTCCCTACTCTACTCGTGCAGGCTGTTAATACATCTTTCACTGCATCCTATGAAGGGCCGGGCATGATAAATTCACTACGTCCCATGAAGGGCCGGGCATGATAAATTCACTATGTCCCATGAAGGTCCAGGCATAATAAATTCACTGCGTTCCATGAAGGTCCGGGCATGATAAATTCACCGCGTCCCATGAAAGGCCGGGCATGATATATGATGAAATGGTTATTCACCGCGTCCTATGAAGGGCCGGGCATGATAAATGATGAAATGCTGATTCACCACATTTCATGAAGGGTCGGGCATTATATATGATGAAATGATTATTTACCACATCCCATGAAGGGCTGGGCATGATACATAATAAAATGACAGCTTTACCGAGTCCCTCACTAAAAGGCCGGATACAGTCTATAGGCATGCATATGAAAACATAGTGATAAAGATATACATGCCCTCATTTCACACGGTGCAGGTATAGTGATTCTTTAACTGTTACATTTGTTGCCTGCATCCGTATTTCAGTTGAAATATTATTTATGCTATGTTATGCTTTATATACTCAGTTTATGTATCGTACTGACCCCCTTTCTTTGAGGAGTTGCATTTCATGCCCCCAGGTATAGATGTTCATTTTGAGGGATCCATCAGCGTAGAATTTCCACTCAGCTATGCTGGAAGAGCTCTACTATTTCGGAGCCTAACTTTTGACACTGGTCATTTGCCGTATATATTTGTTTATTTAGGGGTATGGTGGGGTCCTGTCCCACTATATGATACAGTTTATACTCTTAGAGGTCTGTAGACATGTGTATGTGAGTTATTTATAAGTTGTTCCAGTTATTCCTATACGATGTGATGTAAACATTATTATATTGTGGCAACCTTGTTGGCTTGCGTGCTCTTTCATGATAAGCTGTAAATGAAAGATGCTACATGTATATGTTAACTGTTATCATCCACTAGGGGTTATTATGTATAGTTTTTATAATGGATAGTTACATATATGAGGGCCCAGGTCGGACTCCAGTCGTGGCCTATGGGGTTCGGTGGTGACAGAAATAGTATCAGTGCAGTTCATCCTTAGAATGTCTACAGACCGTGTCTAGTAGAGTCTTGTCTATCGGTGTGTTGTGCACTACTTCTATAGACAAGAGGCTACATGACATTTAGGATGTTACTTTTTTTTCACATCTAATATCGTGTGATAGAGCCGAGTCATAGGAAATGAAATTCCTCATACTAACCTATGATTTTAGTAGGTGGACAACATCAATAGAAGAAAGTAACTGACGATATTAGAAGTTACAAACCACGTAGGTAAGAAAAGGCACAAATGACATGTGTCAGGTAAGGTGTGGAAATACGGTTGACATATAAAGTTGAAAAGTGAAAGAAAAGGTAAACAGGAAAGTGCAACAAGTGTATTTCGAGTGGACATGCAAGGTAAGTCCATTTCCATACTGTTAATTGTGAGCGCCCTGTGTGGCTGTGATATGAGATGATATGACTATATATATACGTGCCCTATAAGGTATTGTTGGCATTTTTGGTATGCAGGTGTTGAGATAGTAAGAAATACAGAGGAAACTCTGCCTAAATTGTCCATAATAAGAATGAGATTTAACTAAACTACGATTTTGGCTGACCTCGAAAGATAAGTTAATTACTGAAGTGATGGTAATAGTAACGAGGAGGTTAATATTGGTATGGAAAACAGAAAAGAAATTAGAGAATGAATAAGGAGACTTACACAGATTTATAGGGAAGGTTCAAAATAAAAGGTCAAGTGGTAACGAAAGTAAAGGGGAGCAACAAGACATGATGAATGCAAGAGATGAATGGTATGCTAAGAACAAGTAGAGGTAAACAGAAGATATTTTAATAATAAGGAATGAAAGGACTACTGAAGAAAGTACTCAAGATAGACATAATTACTTAAGTATGAGTATCGGGCACAAAGGGAAATCCTTAGGGGACAAAGACAGTAGACTTACGGAACAAGTGGTGCAACATGCATCCCTCGAAAAGAAAAAGATGATATAGGTTGGGACAAAAATATTACGTCCATAGAATTGTGGACACTAATCATCGGAATATAAGTACTACCTAAGTAGGGTTGAAGCGACTACAAGTAGTAACTAACTATTGACCAAAATACATAGAATGTGGCTTTGGATAAATTGTTACATTAATTACATTACTCGAGTACCAACCACCAGATAAGATTTTATATGATATATCGAGAATTTTAAGCACCTGAAAATGGTATTAGGGTTTCGTACATGGGTAACGTAAAGTAGAGGTGATATAAAGGAAGATATGGATATAGCGCAGTACATTAAATGTGTTGGAAAAGATTCATATGCATTTGGAAAGTAGAAATAAACAGATAATGACATGGATACACCCTAAAAGGGGGAAGTGGCTA
This sequence comes from Solanum dulcamara, assembly GCF_947179165.1. Taxonomy (NCBI): domain Eukaryota; kingdom Viridiplantae; phylum Streptophyta; class Magnoliopsida; order Solanales; family Solanaceae; genus Solanum; species Solanum dulcamara. The sequence continues at coordinate 47,793,063 of NC_077246.1, forward strand.
TGAGATATACAAGTGGGAGATGAGACCAACCGACATTACAACGTGTTAATGTGAACACTTAAACTTTAAGTGAAACCCTATGCTGGAATGAGCTAGCAAGATTTAAAAGATAGCAATAGACGAATAGAAGCCAAGATGATATCTGAAACAGTGCGGAAGCTTATTGGAAAGAACCTTGAGCAGTATGACACCAAAGAATGGGTGAACACAAAAAAGGATGAATACGACAAGAGAATAATAATGAGTAACTTAAAGATATTGTAAGAGATAGCCAGGTTATACTTAACTAAAGGTTAGGATTTTGATAACAGAGTTACTGGCTACTGGTATTGTGATGTATAAGTAGCAAAAGAGGAAGGATAAGAAGCCCCTCCTATGATAGAATATGAGAGAGCTTGAAGGGTACGCAAAGGTAGTAAAATAAGTACGATCGAAAAGAGACTGTAAGTGAGTGTTAGTATAATGACACAAGTAGAGCAGAGTAAGACAAAAGAAGGAGAGGCTATGACTAAAAATGGAACGCAGTTCATGCAAATTGCAAAAGAATAGTTGTGAAGCCTACGAACATTGGTATACTAAGAGTAAGATCAAGTGGTCACTCAATAAAAAGAAGTCGGTAATAGCAATGTGATTGCCATATTTAGAATCTATTAAAGAAAAGTGGTATCCTACGAGGAGCAACCTAATGCCATCATAGATCGGCAAAGTAGAAGGTTGCGAACTGGGGATGTGGCTCCTATTAAATTCTTGTGACGAAATAAAAATAAAGAAAAGATGACCTGGGAGGTCATAGAAAAGATGGAAAGAGAAATATTGGTAACTATTCTGTACAACTATAAGTAATCTAAACGCCTAAGATGATCGTATTAATGAATAAGCGACTTATGGATGACAATTGTTATAGAAAAATTCCCAAAGTCCTTGTAAGACCTTATGAGATTACCTATCATTCGAGGATGAATGTTTTAAAGGGGGAAGGATGTTATACCCCATACTTCTGAACTTTGGAAAGCCTTTTTAAACTTCATAAAAGTTTCCATATGAGTATGTGCCCATGTCAAAATACGAATACTGACAACTGAAAGGAGTAGAAGGGCATACGAGTTATTTCTACAAGTCATAGAATTTTCTATTGCTCGTGGACTCAGCCCGTAAAGACCAAAATAGTAGACATGTAGCAGCTTTAAGTCTATGAGTGTACTTTACGGATTGTAGGAACTTCTACAATTCATAGCCTACACTCATGGACTCCAGGTATGTTTTCTAAAACTTTTCTAAGTGTCAAGGCAAGTGATGAAGTAGTTTACAACTTGTAATAACTCTTACGATTCATAACTAGCTATTTTAACCTACCCTATGATTGAAAAAGAAGACCGACCCGACTCACAATCGAAAGGGAATAAAAGCCCTACTAGTTCAAATTCCCATAATTTTTTTAGTTAAAACCAAACAACCCCTGTTCATCATCTTCTCAGAAACGTCCTCACCATTTCAATCTTAACCATGACTTACCACCTCCTCCATCAATAATCAAATTCCCATTCCCATAACTCCCCCAACTTCTGACCATACCAGTCCGACACCTCAAGAAGAAAAATCCCAATTCGATTCAATAACCCTTCACATGATCTGGTAAATTTATCTCCCTATAATCATTGATTGTAGAAATGCTTGAGTTGAAACCATAAGATTTGGGACATAAGGAGTATTTGCGATGAGAAATTAGGGCATATTTGATAGAGTATTGTACTATTTTTAAAAAACAATTGGGGAGCTATGAGTATGTGTAATTGGGGGTTGAAACCTTAAATAGAAGCAATTGGGGGAATATTGAACTATTAATTGTGTTAGTTCTGTTAGGATTAACCACTAAACTGAAGTTCATAAACTCGGGGGTTTTATGGGTCATAGCTTATGCTACAATTTATAGTTACCCCTCGTAACTTGAACCTAAGGATCAGTTAGTGACCCTCAGAAACATCAAACATTATGAGTCGTAGATGTTACAGCCCATACTATTGTACCTTGAAAGACTTTTGTATCTTAAGAGATTTTTGAGTTTCTTGGAAGGTTCTCAAGCTTCTTAAGTTTCTTGAACCTCTTAAGCTTCTTAAGTTTCTTGAAAGGATCGTAAGCTTCTTATAAGATGTCATGTGAGCCGGATAATCTATGACACTATCAAACAACTCTAAGGAAGGAAGAATGTGGCACCCCATAAAAGGGAAGATTGGAAATGTGGTTATGAGAATTCGGAAGGAATTGGAGGCCAAGTAATGAGTCGTAGGACTCGACTTACTTACGTAAGCTACCAATTTGAAAATCTTACATACTTAAGCTACTTAAGTACATACCAAGGTTACGTAGTAAGGATTACATAGGTTTGTAAAGTAAGACAAGATTACAAACCCATGAGTAGGAAAGGGAAGCAACATGTGCCAGTCCATGAGAGAGTGCCATGTGGCAGCAACTATAGCAAGGGGGCCCACATGCCATGTGGCATCCCCTAAGTGGAGGGGATAATGCGTTGGCCCTATAAGGGCTTGACATATGTCATCACTTAGGGGTTGACATGTGTCACCCCTTAAGGTGGCCTATATATAGATGTGTTTGAAGACTTTTAAGTCATCCTTATCCTTTAAGTTTCTTTTTATCCAAAAAAAAATTCAAGAAAAGTCTAGAAGAAAAGAGAAGAGAAACTTGAGCTAGAGAGAAAAGAGAGCTTCGGTTTTGGAGGAGAAAAAAAGCCCAAAATGTTATCAAACAACCACAAAGTTTTAGGCACACTAAAGGAACTTCTGAGTCAAGATTTGGCGAGTTTCGGATAAGGTTCTAGAGATGACGAGGTGAACATTTAAGAGTAATCCGTAAGAGGTATGTAAAGCTATTCTTCTTTTCTTTTGGCATGTCTTAGCCTTAAGTGATTGATATACGAAATGTGGGGATAATTCCATTCATAGAACTCCAAGTAAGACTCATAAGTCTTATTCACTTCTCGATTGTAGAATTCCTATACTAGTTGACTTATTGCCTCTCAAGTTTTCTATATGATGGAGAGTAGTAAGTATGTGAAGTTATCTCTTTTCTCTTGGCATGTTTTGGCATAAGTATGTAAAGCTACCCTTCTTTCCTCTTGATATGTCTTTGACATAAATGTGGTGCTAGGATGGTAAGGTTATGCAATAAGAAGGTTATGATACCAAGCCCACGATGGGCCGAGTATGGTATATATAAATGATGACTCCTTGAGGAAAAGTAGAGATTAGGTAAAATATATTCTTTCTCTTCCTTTGGCATGTCCTAATTATAAGTAAAATATGATACGAGCTCTGGGGTAACTCCAATCTTAAGTCCTAAATGTAATTTGTATCTCTTATTCACTTCTGAATGTCAAACTCTTGTAGTAGATTGAGCTATTTTTCTTGAACTCTATAGGTTGAGAAGTACTGGATACGTAAGCTCCTAGTCCTAAGGGCTATGTGATGATGGGTATCCCTAATTCTATGAATTATTAGTATTACTTTAGTACATGTCTAGGGTCCCCGAGATCCTAAGTGATATAGGCCTCAATGGCATTTAGAAGGCACTTGAGTTGGCTACACTACTATTCTGGTCCTCAGTCGATAGCTTAATTTTATTACATGGTTGAGTCTCTAATAATGATTTAGATTGTATATGGTTACTCACTACTTAATTCGTGTATACTGTAATACATCTGACACTGAGTCCCATAAAGGGTTGGGTACGATATATGATGATTATGATACCAACTCTCATAAAGGGCTGGGTATGGTATATAATAATATGATGACACCGAGTCCCATAAAGGGCTGGGTACGGTATATGATGATGTGATGACACCGAATCCCATAAAGGACTGGGTATGGTATATGATACGTGGATCGGATCAAACATTCCTCGGCATTACAATCTAATATACGGATTGGGTCAAACGTTCCTCAGCATTACTATATAATATACGGATTGGGCCAAACATTCCTCGACATTACTATATAATATACGCATCGGGTCAAACATTCCTCAACATTACTATATAATATACGGATAGAACCGAACGTTATTCGGTATTACTATATGATATGTGGATCAGACAAAACGTTCCTCGGCATTACTCTAGTATATGTGGATCAGACCAAACGTTCCTCAGTATTACTATATAATATGTGGATCAGACCGAACGTTCCTCGACATTTCTATATGGTATATGGATCGGGACATACGTTCCTCGGCATTATTATATGAAATAGAACTAATAGTATATAGATGCTTATGATAACAGAGTGATGTAGTAGTTACCCCAAGTCCCCGAACGGGCTGGGTACAGTACGTGATGATAGTATGTACATTCCTGGGCATTATTATATAAAATAGAACTAATAGTATATAGATGCTTATGATAACAGAGTGATGTAGTAGTCACACCAAGTCCCCGAATGGGCCGGGTACAGTACGTGATGATAGTATGTACGACTTTATGTTATAAGATACAGGTACAGTAAATGATTAGATGTCATACTTTCCCCTGCATCCCTATGCCAACTGTAATTTCCTTATGATGTCTATGCTTATATACTCAGTACATATGTCGTACTGACCCCCCTTTCTCGAAGGGTTGCGTTCATGCCCGCAGGTATAAATACACACTTTGGGGATCCGCCAGCATAGGAGTCCTGCTCAGCAGTTCAGAAGTGTTCCATTATGTTGGAGCCTTGATTTGGTACTAACCCTTGATGTGTATATTTGTTTGTTTACGGGTACGACAAGGGCACTGTCCCGCCTTATGTTATTGTTCTTGCTCTTAGAGGTCTGTGGACATGTATGTGGGTTGTGTATATGTATGTATGTATAGTTGTGCTGATATGCTATGATAGCCTCGTCATCTTATATATTATCTTACATGTTGGCAAACTATGACTCAAATAGGAGACACGTTTACTTATGGTTAGGAAGGGTATACGCGAGTGTCTAGTTTGGGCACCCATCGCGGCCTACGAAGTTGGGTTGTGACAGTAGAATTCTCTATGGATCTTCGATTTGACTCATCTAAATCATATATAAAAATCATTAACTAAAGTTTGGACACATAACTTGTACGACTACATCCTACAAATCATAGATTTTCCTATGGATCATAGGGTTGAATCGTACAAGTTAAGTACCCAAAATAGAAGGCATAGAAAGGGGTATACAAATGAACTTACTATCTATAGAAACCTCTATGAGTCAGAAGGTCAACTCGTAGAGCCTATCCACTAGCTAAAAATTGTAGGCCCATTTTTCTACAATTGGGTCCTATGAGTCATAGAACCTTCTTCGATCCGTAGACACCTTCTCGTAGGACCAAAAATAAGACACTTCAAGTTGAAATTTTATTTTTTTGGTTCTTTTAATTACGTATATGTACTATCTCTTATTACACATGTACAATGCCAAGGCTAGTATGTAGCTATGGATTTTAACCAAGGTGATAGATAATCATGGACTTGAACCACATGCAAGAGAGACTAAGGACCTGAACCAAGGTAATAGTAGTTAAGGACTCAAACCAAATATAGTAAGCAGCGATGGAATTAAACCAAGGATGATAACGACAATAAACTTGAACCATGACTACGTAAGGCCACCGACTTGAACTGGGGCAAGAATACCTAGGCAAGGACTTGAACCCTATCCGGTGGAGCAAATTGGGGACTTGAACCACGAATAGAGGTGATTCTATTAGAATTAGGATCAGCAGCCAATCGAGTATCGTAGGGAGTACCCTTAATTTTAAGGACATTAATAAATCACTCCACCCTGAACCACATCCAACCAGAATCAACGAATAGACTTTCAAATCCAAGAACTAAGTGATACAGGACAGATAGAAGAATAGGACATTATAGAGGTAAGGTTCCAAAGATGTGTTACTACCTATCTAAAGCTTAGACTATCTGACTTAAGTCTGTTATCTCAGTCTACCGGGAGCTAAGCTGTCTGAAACTACATCGGAGAAGTTCTAAGGCCCAATGGGACCAAAATCGCATAAGTCTAAGGAAACACTAGACTAGGCCTAGACTAAGGCCAAACATGCTTCCAAAGACATAAACCAAAGGCACCGCACACAGCACAAGGTATGGATGATCAACATTAATAGGAGACATTATTTAACAGTCTGAAAACCCCCAAACATAACGCCCAGGACATGAATTCTAGGAATTTAGCATGTTCAATGCCCAAACCCCTCTGAGCTCATACAATACAGTATACAAATGCCTAAACAAGCTCAGTCTAAAGAAGGAAAAATCGTATCCTATATGTAGGGTGACCGTGCGTGCTCCAACTCAATGAATTAGAGCTTTATCCTTCTGAACGACTTTTGAACACTACCACTCTATCAACAATAGAATCACAACGTCAATACGGTTGCTTTGACATTAAAATTATCAAATTTGGAGATAGACAAATTTAGGAGTTAAAATGGGAATTTAGGAGTTAAAAATGGGAATATAGGACCCGCTCCATAAATTACAAAATTAACTCCATACAAGGGTCCTTTACGCCACCCCAAAATTGTTCTTCAAAAAAGAGCACAATTTGGTGCTCAATACATCCCAAGCACACACATGCACAAAAAACATATTTTCATCACCATTAAAGACATGGGCAGTATATAAAAGAGAGAAATTACCTCAAATGAAGGACTTATAGTTGAAACCAACCATACCACGATGATCATCACGAAAAACCCAAGAGCTTGGAAATTTGAATCACCTAATTCAGACCTATATTGACCAAGATATGATTTTCCAAAAATTCCTCAAATTCCAATCCAAAAATAAACAATGCAGCAACTTCAATTGAAAAGCTCTCCCCCAACAAAGCTCCTAAGTCACTTTCCAATCCTACCAATGTGTTCCTTGGAAATAAATCCCACAATTTAGACCCAAGAACCACTCAATTAAGACCTGAAATGCCCGAGAAATCAATTTCCCAAGTGTCCAAAAAGATCAGCTCAAAAACCAGTCTAACTAGCAGCAAAAACTTAAAATTTACCTCTAACAGAGCACCCACGATAAATTCAGACATTACCACAGTGTTCTCTTAAAATTTTGTGCAAAATAGTCTTTTGAATCGCTCAATTTAAGCTCAAAATAAAGAAACTATTATAACATGAAGACGGAACCAAGTACTGAAAATGGCTACCTTTATAGAGGTGGGGGTGCACTAGATAAAGTGCACCAGCGCACCAGCTAATCATTCCCATTTTAAAGTCTCCTTTAGAGTGCTTAGGATTTTTTTGGAATCCCGTGTGTGCAAACAAACTATGCTACCCCACTGAATTCGATATTCTGGATTCAAAGGTACAGTCAAAATTTCCAATGTAGGTCATCTCGATAAAAAATGGGTCCCTCTCCCAAGTACCATTTTAAGCTAAAATCCACACAAGGTAAATGAGACCGAAAGCCTTGGGGCACACATGATAGGTCATTCTAGACCAAATGCAATATTCTGGAGCTAACCACGTTGTAAGAATTCCCATTTGGGCATGTTTTTCAAGAATGTTGACCAAAGACAACTATTGGCCAGTTTTCAAGGCTTAAATACCAAATGTCCCTAAACTCGTACAGATTGCCTCGATACTCCTGTCAACCATGCTACTAGGCTAATTTTGTCATGCTGATGGAACCGTCATAATCTCATTCTGAGGTTGTTTACCTGAAGACATGACCGAAATTAACTTTTTAAGTTATAAAAGCTAAAAAATAGGAAAATAGGTCTAAAAACCAAATAAACGACCAGACGACTAAACAATTAGTGCCAACAAGTCATAAATGACTTAGGGTCGCTATAGGAACGTTCTAAACGACAAGATGAATGCTTTATTTAAAAAATAACCTAGAAGGTCATTATAACACCCACTACTAAAAGACCTTTCGTCTGTGAAAGTAAGGGTCAAAAAGTACCTGAAGGATCAAATAAGCCACGGAAGTATGCCCACATCTCCTGCTCGGTCTCCCAGGTAGCCTCCTCGACCAAATGATGCCTCCAACAGACGTTAACCACAGGAATGGCTCTAGATTGCAACTGTCTAACATCTTTTGCCAAAATAGAACTTAGCTCCTCAATATAACTCAGACGTTCATCCAAGTCAACTGTATCATACTGGAGCATATGGGACTCATCTAGAACGTAACGGTGCAACATCAAAATATTAAAGACTAGATCAATAGTTGAAAAGGCCGGAGGTAAAGCTAACTTATATGCAACCTCGCCAATTGTCCTCAATATCTCAAAAGGGCCAATATACCTGGGGCTAAGCTTCCCTCCCCCCTCCCCCCCTCTGCCAAATCTTATCATGCCCTTTATGGGTGATACACAGAGGAATACTCTAACACTAATGGAAAATCTCAACAGTCGATGCCTACGATCCACATAACTCTGGTCTACTCTGAGTTGTCCTGAGCCTATTCTGAATCACCCGCACATGATCTAAGGCCACTTACGTCAAATCTGTATCGTGAGGCCTGGGCTCTGTAGACTCAAACTAACTAACTAGAGAGCGACAATGCCGACCATATAAGGCCTCAAACAGAGCCATTTGAATACTGGTGTGGTAGCTGTTGTTGTATGCAAACTTCGCCAATTGCAAAAACTGGTCCCACTGACCCCCCAAAAAAGTTTTATAACACAGGCCCGCAATGTATCCTCAAAACATAAATAGTACGCTCTGACTGGCCTTAGTTTGTGGGTGAAAAATTGTGGTAAGGTTGATATGGGTACCCATCTCCTCCTAAAAAAACCTCCAACAGTTGGATGTGAACTGTGAGTCTTGGTATGAGATGATAGAAATAGGCACATCATGAAGATGAACCACTTCTCGAATGTAGATATGGGCCAACCTCTCAGCACTGTAGGAAGTATGAATGGGAAAAAAGTATGATGACTTGGTCAATCGATCCACGATGACCCAAATACTATCAATACCACAAGAAGTGTGAGGAAACCCCATAATAAAATCCATGGCGATACGCTCCGACTTCCACTCAAGAATGGGTAATCTCTGAAGCTCGCCACTAGGCCTTAGATGTTCGGCCTTAACATGTTGACAACTCAAATAGTGCAAAACATAATCTGCAATATCTCTACTCATGCCGCTCCACCAATAATGCTACCCCAAGTCACAATACATCTTAGTGGTGCCCGAATAATTAAATTTCTGGAATTATGAGCCTCACTAAGGATCAACTGAATCAAGCCCTCAACTCTTAGAACACAGAGATGACTACCAAACCTCAATACCCCATATAAATCTAAAGTAGCCAAGCCAGCATCATCTCCCAAAACCCAATATCTAAGTGCAGCTAAATCCTCATCCTTAAACTGATTGTTGAGAATCCAATCCAATAAATATGACTGAGCCCTCACGTAGGCTAGCACACAACAAGAAGAAGAGATGTCAAGATGAATCATCCAGTTAGCTAAGGATTAGGGAAAGGAAAGCTAGACTACTCATACTCACTACCTTTTGACTCAAGGCATCTGCTACCATATTCGTCTTCCCCGAATGGTAGATAATAGAGAGGTCGTAGTCCTTTAGGAGAAAAATCAAATGGTGCTGCCTCGAATTAAGATCCATCTAACTAATAATATACTGTAGTCTGCTATGATATGTGTTGATCTCGCATTGAACTCCATACAGATAGTGCCTCTAAATCTTAAGAGCAAATTACCTTCACCAGCTCAAATTCATGAGTGGGGTAGTTGCACTCATGAAGCTTAAGCTGCCTTGATGCATAAGCACTAACCCAGACCTTACACTCATGAAGCTTAAGCTGCCTTGATGCATAAGCACTTACCCGACCCTTCTGCATCAGTACACAACCCATACCAACACCGGATATATCACAATAAATGGTGAATCCCTCGCCCTCAACTGGAAGAGTTAATATAAGAGTAGTGGTAAGCAACTCCTTGAGCCTCAGAAAGCTTCTATCACACTCCTCTGACTTTACAAACAGAACACCCTAGCAATTCAATTGAGTAAGAGGTTCCTCTATAGTAGAAAACCCCTCAATAAAGTGCTTATAGTACCCTGCAAATCCTACGAAGCTACGAATCTCAGTCATCAAGGTTGGCCTGGCCCAATCACGAATAGCCTTAATCTTTAACAGATCTACTAGAATACCATCCTTGGACACCACATTCCCCAAGAATGCTACAGACACAAGCCAAAACTTGCAGTTTGAGAACTTGGCATAAAGTCGCTGATCTCTCAAAGTCTATAGCACTACCCTCAAATGCTATTGATGGTCATATCAACTTCACGAGTATACTAAAATAACATCAATGAAGACTATGATAAAAAAGTCCAAGTATGGCCTAAATACCCAATTCATTAAGTCCATAAATGCGGAAGGGTCATTAGTCAACCTAAAAAATATCACTAGGAACTCATAGTAGTCGTAACGAGTCCTAAATGTTGTCTTAGGGATGTCCACTACCTAATATTTAACTGATGGTATTAGGATCTTAGATCAATCTTAGAAAATACCACAATACCCTAAAGCTGGTTAAATAGATCATCTTGGGGTAACAGTTCTTCACTGTCACCATGTTCAACTTCTTGTAGTCAAATCATATCTGTATAGTGTCGTTCTTATTTTTAACAAATAAGACTAGGGCACCCCAAGGAGATATGCTAGGCCGAATAAATCCCTTACCCAGGAGATCCAAAAGCTGCTCATTAAGGTCCTTGAGATCTGCGAGGGTCATACAGTCTGGTGGGATGGAAATAGGATGAGTACTCGGCCCTAAATCAATGACGAAGTTAATATTATGATCTGGAGAAAGTCCAAGCAAGTCAGCAGGAAACACATCTCCAAACTCTTGGACTATAGGTACTGAATTAGACGTAGGGAACTCTCTACTAACATCTCTAACATAAGAGAAGTATGTCAAACATCCGCCAACGACTAACCTCCAAGATCGAACAAAATATATCACCCCAATCGGCGTGCGACTACAAGAGCCCTGCCACACCACCGGTGGAATACTTGGCATGTTTAAGGTAAAGGTCTTGGAATAGCAATCCATGACCGCGCAATAAGGGGATAACAATTCCATGACTAGAATCAAGTAAAAATCCACCATATCAAGAAAAATGAGGTCAACCCTAGTGTCTCATCCTTGAATAGTCACCACACAGAATCTAAAGACCTAATCTATTAATAAAGAATCACCTACCGGGGTCGAAACACACAATGGCTCAACTAAGGATTCCATACTCATACTCAATCAATGGGCACTATATACAGATATATAAGAATATGTAGAGCCTGGATCAAATAAAGTAGATGCAGGCTGATGACATAATAGAACCGTACTTATGATCATATCGTCCGAACCCTCAGTCTCGACTCTAGATGGAACTGTATAAAAATGGGTCTGGGATCCTCTACCCTATGCATCAACTCAGCCTCTTGTTCTGCTTTCTCGGGGACCTCCCCATGTACCCTGATGATCACCCCTATGGTCCCGGCCCTAGCCTCCTCCTACCTAGTCTTCTTGTCGCTGCCCCCTTATGCCTTATAATGGAGATGTTAAAGCGTGCAGTGTGGTCCACCACATCCAGAAATGGTGGCCCTCTAAGACCAAAGACTATCTCAATTCGTAATTAGAGCCTCAACTCTCTAACAAAGCATCAAACTCTCTCCTCTTTAGTAGGTAAGAACATGATAACATGCCTAGAGAGCTCATGAAATTGAGCCTCATACTTTGATATGGTCATGAAACCCTATTCCAACTATGAGAACTGATCTCTGGCACTCCTAAGGATAAATCGGGCCAAAAAGGCCTCTAAAAACTCATCCCACGACCCGGGTGGAAACCCAACTAGCCTGGTCTCTATATATGAATGCCACCACTACTGGGTAGGACCGTCTAGCTAATAATCAGTAAAGTTGGATCCTCTCAACTCCACTAGACCTAAAGTCTGCAGCTTCTCACACCAAGTAAGTAAAAACATGTGGGCATCCTTACTCACAGCCTCAGAAAACCTCAGGGGTGATAGTCTAAGGAATACCCCGAGCATCTTCTATGCTTGAAGTATCATAACACCCTCTAGATCATCAAACAGAGTGGCAGGTGCTGGTGGTAGATGAACTAGTGGTGTCGCCGGTGTAAGCTGACCCTATAGTGCTAGAGCAACTATAATTGAGGCCTTATACATACCCTCAATAGCAGCTAATATCTGGGCGAACATCGCCTGAAGGTCCGGAGCTACAGCTAGCATGGGCAGTGTTGGCCTGGTCCCGGCCCCACCAATTGATAATGTACTAGAGCTACTAGTAGCTCCACCTTTGGCCACAAAGTTTGCTCCCTGTCCCAAGCTTGAGATGTAGCCCTGAAATAACCTCAAAGTCAGTCTCTACCCCTATCTAAATCCCTATCATGCGTGTGAGCCATCCTATAAAAAAGTGGAGCAAGTGAGATTTTTCAAAACTGATAAGACACACACTGCACAATAGTGATACAAAAGAGTAAAGTACCTAAACACATCATGTAGCCTCCCAAAGATAAGTTACGGATGTCTCTACACTGATTCACAGGACTATACTAGGTGTTAACTTTGTACAAGTGAGACCTGTGAACCTGGCTCTGATACCAACTTATCTCTACCCACTTTCTCAGTGTCATGGACTGACCTAGATCCTAGTCATAACACGATGATTGAAACCTTGAAGTACTCCAACAAATACTCTTGACATATCATAAAGCATAAAAAAGGTAAACTAAGTGCGGAAAATAAATCATAAATCATTAAAAATATAAGAATTCGACAACATAGACTCTAGACATATGTCCAACAAGTGTCTCTACTACATGAAAATAGCAGGGGCTAAGACATGACTCTAGCTCACCCTCAAAATGAAAGAAATAAATGTCCTTGAAATAAGTAAAGAGCAACTCATAACTAGTCTCCGGTAGATAAGGACTCACCACCACTTCTCCAATAGGGAACCCTACTAGCCACGTATGATAGGAGCGTGATCCTCAACCCCTACATTATGAGACATTGTAGGTAACGAATATGTGTTAGTAATTTTGAATGTACTAAGTATGAGGGCATGACATACAATAAAAATCATAAGATACAATGATTAAGTATAGTATATTGTAAGAAGAGACAAGTAAAGTCATAAGAGAATCATAATGATCAAATCATCTAAAACGCTTAGTTGAAATCATGAAAGTACATAAGAGATCATATATATGTGGTATAGAACCATAAAATACAATAAGACCATGCGATCTATAACATGGAATCCCAATATCTCTTCATACAACTGAAGAAAGGGGAATCTACTTACCAAGGTAGGCTCTACCCCGCTAGGCGGGTCATGTACATACACTATATGTGGATCCACTATCTAAGACATGAAAAAAACCTATAGTAGCACGTAGTTTAAGAGACTTGAGGCTGCTACTAAGGCTTTTGATAGGGCCCCTACATCAAGTCCACTTGGTGCTAAGTCAAATCCCATGGAATACATAACATAGTGAACATACTTAGCATATATCATAACTTGTTCATAAACTTCATAATTCATACAATAGCTTATTTCATAACATAATTGCAATGTGAGCATTGGCATTTTATCATTACAAATCATACTTGTATAATTCATATAATTAGGTCCTAGGTCACCATATAGGGCCCTAAGTCACCTTTCTTCAGAACTTGCATAAAATTCATATCCTGAACATACATATAATTTATGATCATAATTCATACTTGAATTTAGTGTAAAACTCATATATATAGTCAATTTGAATAAAAATCATGATAATACCTTAAAATCATTGGATTCATAATCATACTTCATAATATCATCATAGAAAATAGGATTCATGCATGGGCAATCATAATTCACATTAAAACCATGTAATTCATGTAGGAAAATACTTATAATGATCATCTATATTGATTAAAAACATAATTTAAACAACCCAATGAGATTCATAAAACTAAGGTTACAAACCCAATTAAAATTCTTGAGATTTTGAGTAGAAACTTTGGGACTCCATGGGAGAAAGGGACCCATGGATCAATCCCTACATATCTTGATTGAATTTGACCTTAGAAGTTAAAAAAGAGACTTGTTCTTGAAGAAATCCTAGACAAACTTGATGAAGAAGATGAACACTTGAATGATCCTTGAGAGAGAAGTCTTAAATTTGATTGGGAATTAATGAAGGAAAAGAATTGGTTTAGGAGTATTTAGGATATTTTTGTAATGAATCTAGTCCCAAAAACTTCCACACACATTAATAAAAGGATAGGTAAATAACCAAATTACCCCTCATTAAACTATAACTGGGACTTACCAAGGAGGACCTATCATGGTACGTGATGAGTATCATGGCCCATGGTGGTATCTATTATGATTGACTTGGACTTGGATTTTGGGAGTTGCAGGGAAAGGTTTCATTACGTCCTCCATAGAACCCTTCACAATCCATGAAGTGCATTACGGGACAAGAAGAGTGGGAGTGGAACAGGCCCTGCAAGTGGATCTGCACAAGTGACCACCACGGAAACCACCATAGTCCATGAAGATCTACACAGCCCGTGGTGTCCAGTCGTGGTCCTAGCCTTGGGGGTTATGTTCTGAGGTCTCAAGGGAGGGGTCACCACAGAGGGCTTCATGGCCCGTGATGCTCACCACTGTCTGTGGTGCCCTTCATGGACCTTATCTATCAGGACTGAGCCTCAGGGTCACCACCACAGTTGCTCACCATGGTCCATGGTGCTACCATGGCCCGTGATCCTCATTTTCTGACTTGCCAAATTCTGGGATCTTACACTCATTTCATGATAGCGCCTATTATGACGCACTAGTAGGGAAGACGACCAATATTCCATAACTATTAGTAATGAAAAGTCAAGGTAGAAGACCAACAATACAATTAAAAATAATAATGAAATAATAGGAACACAAATGAATGGCGGAAGCACAATAAAATATATAAAAACTGAAAAATCCCTCCTAGAACCTAGAAGTCACATGTACAGAGCTACTATAAAAAAAAGTATAAGTAGAGTGTATAAGTAAAAGATAAAAAGACAGACAAAACAAATATTCCGAGGGAAACAACTAAATTCCGAACATTGTGTGCTCACCTTCATCTTTGGTCATGATTGCTATGGCTCAAAATCAATATTGATAGTTAGTATTCAGACCTGCATCACCAAAACAAATGTAGAGTGTAGTATGAGTACCAAAATAACAGGTACCCAGTAAGCATCATAGGACGACTCCAAGCAAAGAAAAATTAAACTGAAATATAAGAAACTAACCACAACCAAAGACAGAAACAAGAAACAAAAGTAGGTATGTAAATGAACGTACTCAACACATAAGGAGAAGGAGAGAAACTAGCTAAATCTACCAGGAACCCATAAACCGAATGGGTACGCTTGTGCACAAGTCTAAAAGTAGCAACCTTAATGAACTCCCATAAGAGTGACAAAAGAAAAGATAATTAAAGTAAGATGGGAGAATCCGATGAAGTTCCAACAATGCCACAACTTCTCGCAAACTTGAACCAAACCATTCTATAAGCTTAAATCTATAACCAATGCTAAACATAGTTAAAGACTTTAATCGAAGAATCATAAAGGGATTAGGGACTTGAACCGAAATTTGAAAGTAACCAAGGACTTGAAACAAGGTGTGGATAATGTTGGACTTGAACCACTTGAAAAAGAAACTAAGTAATTGAATCAAGGTAATAGTAGCTATGGACTTGAACCAAGACTAGTAAGTATCTCTGGATTTGAACCAAGGTGATAGATAATCATGGACTTGAATCTCATGCAAGGGAGAACAAGGACTTAAACTAAGGTAATAGTAGCTAAGGACTAGAACCAAAGCTAGTAAGTAGCGATGGACTTTAACCAAGGCTGATAACAACGGTGGAATTGAAACATAGCTAAATAAGGTCACAGATTTGAATCAAGGAGATAATACCTAGGCAAGGAAATGAACCCCGCCTGGTCGAGTTAATTAGGGACTTGAACCATGAAAAAAGATAAATCGATCAGAATTAAGATCAGTGGTCAATCGAGTTTCATTGGGAGTATCCCCAATCTGAACCACATCCAACTAGAATCGACGAATAGACTTCCAGAACCAAGAACCAAGTGATTCAGGACCGATAGAAGAATAGGACATTATGGAGGTAAGTTTCCAAAGCTCTGTTACTTCCTAGCTAAAGCTCAGACTATCATACTCAAATCTGCTATGTCAATCTACAGGGAGCTAAGCTGTTGGAAATGACATTGGAGAAGTTCTAAGGCCCAACGATACCAAAATCGCACAAGTCTAAGGCAATACTAGTCTATGATTTGTTGCTTTTGTTTCATCATCACTAGTGGAGTTTCCTATAGCAACTAACTTCCTTTACAAAATTCGATTTGCTTGTCCAATGGTCATCCTGTTTCTAGGGATTTGTTTCCTTCTTTTTATGGCAGGATCATTTTTCCCCATCTTATTTTAATGGACAATAACTCCACATCTATAGTATCCTTCTGAATTATTTTTACTAGGTAGATCTTGAGGTGCTTCTTCTATTTAGGAGCCTACCTTTCCATATCTTTTTCAATAAAGTCTTAGTTTTGGATAGCTATAAGAACTATGTTCACATCTCTACTTAGGGAAGTGGTATGTAAATTCCTCATGAGTTCATCTATTGACATGGTTTCCAGATCATTTGCTTCCATGATGACATTCACTTTTCTCTCCCAAAAGTCAAGCAAGACATTAAGAAGTTTTACATTTTTCATGTAAAAGGATTAACCTTTAAAAGTGACTTTGATTCATCATGTGATATCTGTAAATTTATTGAACATATCCCGAAAGAATTCTCCTTCCTTCATCTTAAATAATTCATATTTCACATTCAATAAGGCAATTTTGGAATTTTGACCTTACTTTTTCCCTCATTTGTGATTTACGAGGTATTCCACACTTTTTTAGAAGTCTTGTGGGTAGAGTTTTTATTGTATTCATAAGTTCCAATGTAATAAATAACAACTCCTTTAATCTGACATTCTTTCCTTGGGGACCAATTGCTTTCCTTTATCATCGGTGAACATGAAATGTTTTTTGACCTCCTTGAATAATATCTCATATTACTAGATCTTCTCCGATGATAAAGTCTTGCATTCTTGTCTTCTACCATTTATAATTCAAGTTTCTGATCCCATATAAATTTTATGGATTCGTTAGAATGCTTAGTATTCTTTGAAAACATGTGCCTGGTGAGTATAAATTGTAACAATTATAAATAAATCTTTTAAAGTGCGACAAGAACCACCAAATAATCAAATGTATTTTAATATTTCAAATTAGTTTCTTTTAAGCATCCAAGTACATAGAAGTATTGTAGATTTTTAACTTTGGATAGTAGTTAACAAATATTCAATAAATTCATATATGTCTGAGTTCAAATAAAAGTATAAATTTATGATAATCAGAAGTTCATAAAATGATTAACTTAAAAAAGAGAAAATAAAGAGAAAATAAAAAATTAATAGAGAAGAAAAATTACCATATACACAATATCCTTTGTAAGACTTTAATCATAATAATTATAGATAAAAAAAGAAATACATAATCTGTACATAATTTTCTGACTAAAATCTACATGGTACTTCTATATTTTAAGCTTCACAAGATGATTATGAAAGCATACAAATATCTCTCAACTTTTAAAGTAGCTCTTTTTCTTCTTAAAATGAAGAGAGTAATAAGTAAAGTCATTATCTCGTCTCTCATAGTATAACGTAGTGAAGATATATATATATATATATATATATATATATATATATATATACATAGACGCTACAATCTTAAGGAGGAAAAACAAAGGACAATGGTCATAAGATAGAAGTAATTGCATTGATAAATCCTAAAATTTGCAGATTGTACTTAAGGAAGCATGCATCATATTTTTCTCATAAATAAAATATTACTTATCTCTGATAAAAGTAGACAAAAAAAATTACCAGTAGTGCTTGAGTGAAAATTAAGCCAAGTGATTCCAGATGAATTTTTTTAGTTCTCCAGCATATTCATTTCTTCACACACCACAAAATATATATAGTTCTTTCATTTAGTACAAAAGATGAAAAAACATGGAAATGAAAGGTTTGTGAAACTGAAAATGGGGCAGCACATCATTGGCATGTTAAATACACTAAAATAAATTATTGTATTTACTATTTAATATTTTAATAATCAGATATTTTATAATATTTTTATTAATACAGAGGCAAAATGGTAATCCAACTTTGCACTTTGGAGCTTCCCACTTTTATAATATATGATATGATGATATGAGCATTTTGTGGGTCCATCCATGCACTTAATATTCAATTGCTGCAAATATATTGTCACGGTCCGATTTCTCAAGTAATGATGACACCTACTATCAACCCACTAGTAGTTAAGCCTAACCCCACAGTCTAGAACCATAGGCAACGAACCATCATAATCGGAAGGAAAGAAGCGAATGATGATGATGATGATGATGATGATAATAATAATAATAATAATAATAATAATAATAATAATAATTAAAGAAGAATAACACCAATACAACAAGATAACCCCCAAGACCTATATTAGTCGATAGTCGAGCTACTAAGCTAAATAATGGAATACAAGATTTATAGAGATACCATAATAGTAATAGTAATATAGACTTTCTTCAAATACAAATAAAGACTAGTTCAAGTTCCAACATACAAGGAGATAGGCAACTCTGAATGCCAAGAGCTCACCTAAGTCTCCAAAATCCAAGAGCTGCTCCACACAATATCCAAATCAGTAGAGAAAACCCGTACTATGATCTGCATGATGCCGAAGTGTAGTATGAGTACCAACAAGTGGCACTCTGTAGGCATCAGCCGACTGAGCTCCAAAGATAAAGCAAGTATAAAGAACATGTAAGCAAGAAGTATATATCACAAGTATCTAACAGGAATAATATGGAAGACTGCATTAAAAAGCATCAGATATAAGAGAGAGATAGAAAACAAGCAAGGAAATCATTTACATACCTGGCGGCGCCAGCCCAAGGGCTAAACACGACGACATACTACGAAAGAGGGAACCACTAAGTGAAACCTAACTAACAGATATAAATACAGATATCACATAAAGGTCTAAAGAACAGTATCAACTAAATACCTACACAAAAGTTAGATAAATATGAACAAGGGAAGTAACTACCTTCAAAGAAGAGACCACCCTTTATACCACCACAAGTTCACAAATAGTAAGACAATACTTCATGAGCCCCTGTGTGCCTAGGAAGTTCACTCACAAACTGGTAAACCCACACGGCATCGCATACTACCGACAGGTATAAATAACTATGTTGGATATAGGCAATGCATATATGAATGAAAGTGATGCAATAAAACCAGTAATATCATATGTGCCAAGTGCCTCATACCAAGATATATACACTACCTCTAGTCTCGGCCAGGAAGTAGGACCCATGTTCCTCTCTGAGATCGCCATGGGGGACTCGGAAATATCCTATATACTTGCCTGGTTCCGATCTAGGTCTTATATCAATATAAATATCAATTTGTATATTCGATCATCAAAGCCTTCTCCATTGTGGTGATCGGAGATAAAAAGTCAAATCTGTATAGAAAGGGTTCGAGATCTCTATGACCAGGCCAACATCATAAAATGAGCGCATCTTCGATGCCTTGATCAATATAATAAAATGAGCACATCTTCGATGCCTCTAGTCTATTGAAAATACTAGTAATAAAGGTAATATGAACCAACTCCCCCCCTCCACCATTAAAAAATCAGTATAAACTAGTTTGGGTTACAACCCAGCTGTCCCAAATCAATGCTAAGAACTAATGCATGCACTGGGTTAAACTACATCCATGAGAAAAAAATGATCCAACATGATGCATGCCATCACCAAGATCCAAAAAACACGCACAATCACATACAATAATTACTGCACAAGCACCTTACCCTCTAGAGCATAGAAAGAGGACAAGCACATGCTACTGACCTCTAACCAAGGCCTACGACTCAAATCTACTCCTCTAACTTAACAACAAGGCCCAAATGGAACTAAACCCTAATTACATAACAAGGAGGAGGAAAGTGACAAAATGGTGCTCAGCTAGTAAATACAAAACCTCCAAATCCAATTGGGAATACACCTCCAAGAATGCAATCCCAGCTAGCCCTGCCAAACGGTAATAAGAAAGCATGGGAATTCTAGCTCAAAATCCAGAAATGGGTTCCAACAGTAATTTAGAAGTTTAACTGGGTGAAAACCACTACACCAGGGCTCCAACATAAGTGTTCTACAAAAATAAAGAACACTAAGTCTCATAAACTCCTGTCAATAATGACTACAATGGATCAAACCACATCTCAAGTCTAAGGAACAAATCTCCCAAACATCATAAACATCGAATAATTCACCTCAAATAGGCTAATCAAGGCCAAACTAAGGCATCATCAACAATCATACCAACTAGACTGGAAATCTCATAAAAGCAACCTAGCCTAAGGCTCATACCAAGACAATGAACCAAGAATCTTGGAATCATTCCTAACCCATCACATACAATCCAATACATAAGAAAATTATACTATACAATACCATATAAAGCTCAATCAAAAGAAAGGAGACTATAGCCTACCTCGAAGCCGAACACATGTGCTCCAACTCCACTTCCTGGTAGCTTTTTGGTCCAAAAATGACTCCAAATGCCTCCACACTATCAAAATATTAATCACCTCATCAATACGAATGTTTTGACACCAAAATCATATTTTCAAGGATGGACCCAAAATTGGGTCAAAAAGGAGATTATGGGACCCACACTGGGAATTTCGAAATTGACTCCGTGAAAATTTCTATTTTACCTCTTCAAAATTTTTTCCCAAAGTGGAGCACAATTTTGGGCACACAACAGCCCAAACTTAGTTCATGCAACAAAACCCTATTAAAACTAAAGAAAAGAGGGCTGACATCCCTTTCAGGGAAATATTTACCTCAAACGACGAGCCCCTGATGATCCCCGAACATTTCAATATATAGACACAAACTTTCCAAACATGCTTGACTTTGAATTACCCAAAACAGAGGTCTAGAGATCTCACAATCGCATTTTGAAAATGGAGAAGCAATCTAAAAATCGAATGGGACTGATCTTGAAATGCCTAAAAATTGTTAATCTCTATGGTGAGCCCAATGGGTCACGACCTCAATGAAGAAAAAGTGATTTTTAAGAATTGTTTCATCGCTATCGCGAGGCCAAGGGGCGCGATTGCGATGAACAAAAATGCTAAGAATCAGCAAAGCCAAAAAAACCAACTAAGACTCCAATGTTCCATTAGGTGCTCTGGATTCATCCGGGACCCTGTGAACACAAACCATATATGAAATCTGATTGTAAACGACATTTTGGACTCAATAGTGTACTCAAAATTTCCATTTGGTGTCATTTCGATAAAAGTGGGTCCCACACCCATGCACCAATTTGGCCAATTCTACAAAGAGGCTCAAAAAGGGATTGGAAGCCTCAGGAACTACACGAAGGGTTGTTCTAGACCAAAATCAAAATTTTGGAACTAATTGTGGTGTTAGAATTTTCATCTGAGCGCGGTTTACAAGAATTTTGACCAAACTCAATAATAAGCTAACTTTCTAAGTCAAAACAGCCAAATAATCCCGAACTCATATCAATTGCGTCAATACTCGTGCTGCTAATGCTACAAGACTAATTTAGCCATTTCGAACCTGATGGAACCATCAGAATTTGAATTCGAAGTCTCCTTGACTAGAAACTCAAAAAATCGCAAGGAAACCAACTTAGGCCTTCAAAGTATCAAAACGGGATCGGGACCTCTAAAAATTCAACCAACACATCTTCTAGACCAAAAACCATCCCCCTAATCCAATATAGTCATCGGAATTCCATTCCAAGCACCGAAACTCTGAAAGATGACCAAAGCCAAACCTCGGCCTAAAATTCCTCAAATTCTCAACTCAAGACCTCAAATCATCGTTACAACTCCAAAACTAATTATGTAAACCCTCTTGGACCAATTTTTACATTCTGAAGCTGCTGGAATCGCTGAAATTCCATTCTGAGACTTGTAGCTCCAGTTTATCCCAAATACCACTTTTGAATACTTAAAGCTTATAAAAACTCAAAATTTCCAAAGACAACTTTTCATAAGATTTTTTAAAAATCCACACCCTGTACCAATCAGAAATGACTCGGGAAAACTAAAGAAAAGGGAAAAATGGCTATTTTAAGAAGAATTATAAAAATGACCTTTAGGGTCATTACATCATCCACTAGTAAAAGAACTCACATCCTGGAGGCACGAAAGGGCGAGGGTTCTGGTCCTGCATTCTTCGCAAGACCATCGCACATCTCGAGTCAGGCAATGCCAACCCAGAACTCAAGCTAAGAAAAAACTCCCAAATTTACTTTTCATAACTCAATCCAACTTCCAATTCCTCTCTTTTGATATTGACTTCCATCCCACAAGAACAAACTTAACTGAGCGCAACAGACTATCCCGAGATAAACCAAAATCACATAGACATCTCAGAATTAGGCTACCAATAGACAAGAGAAGATGTTGAATAACTCCCAAGTCAAATACTTTGCTTTCAACTCCAAACTCAAGACTCTTTGATCATCATGTGTATCCTAACCATCCTAAACCACAGTAACAGCTTCCAGCACCATCTAAACATTTCCCAAATAACCATGAAGGAAAAGCAAGCACTACCTGAACATCGAAGAGCAGTACGAACTCAAAATAAATGACTCATCCCCGGGCACAAACCGAAAGTTCTAACCCAATGGATCCCAAAATCCATAACTTTAGTCTAAAAGTTACCTTTCAAACCCGAAAAAGCTACTCTAAGGGACAATCAAATCTACAAGTATAGGAACCGTACTGAGACCAACTTCAATGTCACTCTACTACTAATGGAACTTCTCAAAACATGAACCAATATGGGAATCTAACCCCAAAGAAGACGAAACTAACGCTATGAGTCCATGATCACTCCACGAGTGGAAATTTTGAGTTAACCCTTCTAATCTAGGGGAAAAAGAGACTCAATAAACAATTCATTAGCATATTAAACCTGCCAAAAGTGACCCAATGGAATCGAACTGTCGCAGCAAATACCACAAGTCTACCTGCCAATACGAGTCTGCGTTAACCACTCAGCTCAAGAAAAGCTAAGCTGGTAGGTAGCAAGTAAATCGATCAACCCATCTAAATAACCCAAAAGAAGCTGAACCACAGTAACGTACACTAGAAGAAACACACACTACTCCTCACCCTGAATAAGAAATCAAGAGATGATTCCACGAATTACTTTGACTCCATCCAGGGGCTGAGCTTTATTAAAAAAACTCCATTCGCCCCTGGAAGACAAAGTTTGAATTAGTCAAAGCACACCCCAACAGTAAACCCAAATCAACAATATGATTCTTTGAACTATCAATACACCCACTGTAGTTTACTAGTAGAACAAGGAACAATATGGAATTATCGATATTGAAGGTAGTTCTGGTTGTAAGGTAAAACAAATGACCTAAAAGTCCATAAGTCACAATGGTATACCAAGGCACGACTCATTAATATGGATGCTCTCTCCCCATAATCATCCCTTTCAGCTACTTATTGGTCAGTTACAAGCATAAGAAGACCACCATTTCTATGAATACGATAGAACCTTTTTTATATGACACTTAAAGATAAACATCACCATACTTAAAATAAATAAGGAAAAATTCCATTTTCATCCTTTCCAACTCAACATTGCCATCTGACACCACAACACACAACCAGCTGAACCGATAACTTAACCATCAAACTTACCAAGAAGAGACAACCCATCCAAATCTTAAGGAATAAACCTTAACTTCTCCATCCTAGGAACTAAGAATGGGAAATCAAACAAAGAAAGAATCGATAAATGAGAACTATAGTAGACCACAAGGACTACAACTGCTGGCATATGCTTCTCTCGGTAGCAACCTCATACTAGTTAAGCATGCTAGGGGCAAACTAGGAAGGGAAATGACTAAACCAAGAAAACTATAGAATGGCTAAATGGTAAACCACTAGAGCAATCAACTAAGGTTGACATCCACAAGGTATAACTCTACCACTACTGCAATATAATAGTAAAACCACTATGATCCACTACTAAAAGAAATCACCTACGGAAGATAAACACATACACATAGTTTCAAGTAAAGTTGACATAGCAAATAATAGGCAAGTAATCAGGCTAAGTTAGCATGTCCACATAAGTCCAAGTAAGGAAATTACTAGAATAACACAATGAATCTAACAAGCCAAATAATCACTAATGGGTAAGAAGACCCCAACACCTAAGCACAACAAGTAAGGAAAGTCCTAGAAATAAAATTTGCACAAATGTGATTGATACTTAAAGCCTCGTCCTCTGTCTAACTGGAAGACGCATAGGATGGAATGTGACTGGACTTAAACTAAACACATGTTCCACTAACTGTAACACCCGGGGCACTACCTCTAACTGATCATCCCTGGCCCTACGAACTCGGTCCTGCCAAACCTATCACCTGCGATATGTGACTATAGGACAGTCCCTAGCCGAATGCTCAAACTCACTGCATATATAGCACTTTTCACCAAAAAAAGCCCACTGCGATGAACCAGCTGGATACCATAACCTGTCATAGGACTGCTTAGAACTTGAGGTACTCCCGACATGGGTTTAGTAGGCCTAGAGTGAGGTTGACCCTCACTAGGATGATGCATACCTCAAGGCGAGATGCTATCTCTATTGCACTGATGATGGGATCTTTTACCTCTACCTCTATAAGTCTCCATACATGCATGCTCCATATAACTCACATAATTGACCACCTGGGGAAAAGTAGACTCAATAGCTATCAAGTATTATGATGCTAAGCAGAGCAGCAAAATCAATCCTTCAAAAAATGATAGAGTCATGTCCCTCTCCATAATGTCCTATCCATTCTAAAAACCCTATCACATACTCAGATACCGATGAACAACCCTTTTGAAGACCTATAATTTGAACCCTAGGTTGCAAACCAGTTGGAGCACCCAAAACTACTCCTAATTGTGGTCTATGCCCTTCGAGACGTGGTATATCCAATGCTGGATCCAAATTGAGGTATTCGTAGATACTATCTAAGCCTAGGTAGTATATGCTAATGCACTAGCCATGCTCGTAGGAAAGCTCATAATATCCATCTAAGGAGGAATGAATTCGAAGAAAGTATTTAGAGGTTGATCAAAGAAATTTCACAAGATAAGGAATTAAGAATGGAGCTTCCTAGAATTCCCTATAGCCTCCCAAAGATAGGATACATATGTCTTCGCATTGATCCATAGGAATCTATTAGGCTTTTGCTCTTATACCAATGATATTGGCGAACGTAATCTCTAATACCACTCTATCACGACCTAATTTCTCAAGTCATGATGGAACCTAATATAAACCCACTAGTATGTAAGCCTAACCCCACAGTCTAGAACCATACGCAATGGACCATCACAAGTGGAAGTAAAGAAGTGAATGATAATAATAATAATAATTATTATTAAAAAAGAAGAATACCAATACAATAAGATAACTCTAAGACCTGATATCAGTCAGTAAGTGAGCTACTAAGATAAATAATGGAGTACAAGGTTTATACAGATACCATAATAGTAATAGTAATATAGACTATCTCCAAATACAAATAAATACTAGTCCAAGTTCCAAAATAGAAGGAGATAGGTAACTCTAAACACTAAGATCTCACATAAGTCTCCAAAATCCAAGAGCTGCTCTACACAATATCCAAATCAATAGTGAAAACCCATACTGTGATCTGTAGAGTGTAGAAGTGTAGTATAAGTACCAAGTGGCACTCAGTAGGCATCGCCCTATTGAGCTCCAAAGATAAATAAAGTATAAGGAACATGCAAGAAAGGAGTATATACCACAAGTATCTAACAGGAATAATACGGAAGCCTACAATAACAAATATCAGTTATAAGAAAGAGAGAGATAAGAAACAAGCAAGGAAACCAAGGACGTACCTGGTGGCTCCAACCCATCGTCTAAACAGGACGACATACTACTAAAGGGGGAAGCACTAAGTGACACACTACTAACAGAAGTAAATACAAATATCACATAAAGGCCCAAATGTCACGGACTTAGACTTCAACTAAGACTTTCGTGCGATACTTAATAACATACTCACGAATCTTTCATGATCATGTAAGCTCAAGTAATCCTTTAAGACTAGATCGCTAAGGGAATGCTAGATTGTAAGAAAGACAAGAGAACTTTTATGAAGAAGGCTTTGTATTAATTGGAAGAATGCTTGATTTCTTGATGGTTTGTTACAAATAAATTCCCTCTCTATTTATACTACTCCTAAGGGGATTGAGTATAAATAAAATTTACTATACAAGTCCTCCCATATTTACAAAAAAGTCCCTCTCTAGAAATCTCTACACACTCTAGAGAAATCTAGGTCTTCCAAGACTAATCTACAGGATTCTAGATTTCTCTAAGTCTTTTCAAGAATTCACTTAGACATTCTAGAGCCTTCTATTAACCTCTCCAAAACTTTAGATCTTTCCCCCTTCTTCATGATCAAGTGGTGGGTCATGACACTCTCCCCTACCTGATGTGGCGATGCCTTCGATGCACTACTGCTATAAAAGCCTTGGACTTAGTCTTGAAACTGCCATAAGTCTTCATGCCATTCTTATGTGGCCTCTTCTAGATATTTTCCCTTTTAGTTGATGAGGAAAATGGCAGTGGCCTGTTGTCCCTATTCTTGCTTGGTTCAGTCAACACTGGCCTCCGTTCTTCTTGGCATTTTAGAGGCAAGTGTCTTGGCAACTTCTTCAGCATCACACCTTTCTTTATCCAAGGTGGCAATGCCTCTGTAGCACCATTATCTTCACTCAAACTCATAATGGTGTCTATGAACGTTGGTACTCCCACTTCTAGGCCTTTCTCAAGATGCAGGGCCAAAAATTGGGTTGGTCCTTCTGTCTTTGGTACTTTGAATAGGGGTACCATACACGATCCCTCTTGCTCCATAACCATGATTTGTTGGAGGTATGGTTCGATTACCATATGGAATCACTCGAAGAACTCCTACCCAAGAATGATATTAAAGATATCTAATGGAGCGATGGTAAAGTTGGTCTTACCTCTCTACTTGCCCAATGTGATGTTTACTCCTTGAGCGAATCCGCACACCGGTGTCAGGGGTAAATTAACCATCCTGAGGCGGGTGTCACTTGGATTGTAACTTAGACCCAACTTTATAGCTGCTGACTTGGTCATTATGTTTCCCTCTGTACTTGTGTCAACTATTGCACGAGCGGGTCATCCATTGATCATAATGTCCATATATTGTGCATCGTACTCCTTCAGCTTTCCTAATTACTTTGCGATAGCTCTGCATAGTCCAATCAAGCCCAATTGTGTTGTGTCTGAACCTTACTCTTGCCTTGTGCATCTTTCCCCTTCCATTTCCTTAGGATGGCACCAAGGTTCTTAAGTTCAGGATACCTTGCATAGCCATGCGGCCCTCCGCATATGTAGCATCCATTCCCCTTTGCATTTTGTGCCTTTTTGTTGGCATCGCCTCATCGTCCAGCCTTCTTACCATCGGACTTATAGTTGTTATGGTTTTTGGGATGAGGTTGTTTCTCTCCACAATCTCCCCTACCTTATTCATGACTACCTCTCATCTCATCTCATCTTCCTCGGTCATACTTGTCATGCCTGAAGTCTGTCAAAGTTTTAGCTTGTGTGATGGCCTCATCGATGGTGCTGAATTAGTGATGCTCCAACTCCATCTTGGTCAAACTCTGTAGTCCATCCATGAAGTGGAAGAGCATGGATTCATCCATGAGGTTGGGTATTTGAAGTATAAGGGTAGTAAACTCCTTTACATAGGCCGATATGCTACCCATTTGCTTCAATTCCCAAAACTTGTGTTTGGCCTCAGAGATGACATTGTTGGGGAAGAAAGCCTTCTTGAACTCATTCTAGAACATCTCCTAGGTGTTTTTGTGCACAGACCCTTTCCTGATCTCAGACTCCTTGCGCTTCTACCACAACATGGCCATCTTCTAGAGATATAGCACGGCTGTGTTGATTGTTGTCTCGTCATTCTTCACTTTGTTACACATGAAGTAATTCTCCAAGTGCCAAAAGAAGTTTTCCACCTCTTGTGCATCACGGGCACCTTTGAACATATGTGGCTTGGGAGCCTCAATCTTAGCCTCCTTGTCTGCGTTGGAAATCATGCATCTCCTCGATTCTATGTCTCCCTTGAGTACTTCCATCTCGGCCTTCATGGTCTCTATCATTTTTAGTGCATCCATGAGCCGACACTCCAAGAAAGTGATCGCCTGCTTCATCTCTTACTAAGCTACCTTGCACACATCCAACTCCTTTAGGATGTTGTCATTCTCCTTAAAGGTGAATTCCTCTAGAGACTTGAACTTGTTGTCAAACTTGTTTAAGTGTTTTCCAAATATCTCTACGGTCTTCTAGGCAGCATCCACCCTTGCGATCCACTCCATGTCGAGCATGACGTTCAAAGCGATCCTCGCCTCGCTCATCATCACTCACCTTAGTGGCCGAGGGTGAGTAGGATGTTAGGGTCTTTCTTGGTGTAATATCAAGCGGCACCTCCTCATTTCTCTTAGAGTTCTTCTTTCCCTTGTCGTAATTCCTTCCAATATCTTGCTTGATGTTGGTTACGGTAGTGGCGTTAATGTCTCCCTCACTTGCCATATCCCTTAGTAGAACCTCGCTCTGATACCACATTGTCACAAACTTAGACTTTAACTAAGACTTCCGTACGACACTTGATAACTTACTCACGAATCTTTCATGATCTTGCAAGCTCAAGTAAGCTTTTAAGACTAGATCACTAAGGGAATGCTAGATTGTAAGAAAAAATAAAGAGCTTTTATGAAGAAGGCTTTGTATTACTTGGAAGAATGCTTGATTTCTTGATGGTTTGTTACAAATGAATGCCCCCTCTATTTATACTACTCCCAAGGGGCTTGAGTGTAAATAAAAATTACTATACAAGTCCTTCCATATTTACAAAGAAGTCCCTCTCTAGAAATCTCTACACACTCTAGAAAAATCTAGGTCTTCCAAGACTAATCTACAAGATTCTGGATTTCTCTAAGTCTTTTCAAGAATTGTCTTGAACATTCTAGAGCCTTATATTAATCTCTCCAAGACTCTAGATCTTTCCCCATCTTCATGATCAAGTGGCAGGTCATGACACAAAGGACCATATCCACTAAATCCCTGCATAAAAGTTAGATAAATATGAACAAGGGTAGTAACTAACTTCAAAAAAGAGACCACCCTTTATACCGCCACAATTTCGCTAATAGTAAGACAATACTTTCCGAGCCCCTATGTGCCAAGGAAGTTAACTCACAAACTCTAAACCTGCACGGCATCTCATACTACCGACAAGTAAAAACAATTATGTTCGTGATAGGAAATGCACATATAAATGAAAGTCATGCCATAAAACCAGTAATACCATCAGTGCTAAGTGCCTCATACAAAGATATATACACCTACTTTCAATCACGGCCAAAATGTAGGACCCATGAGCCACTCTAAGATCGCCATGGGGGTTCAGAAATGCCCATATATACTCATATGGTCTCAATCCAAGGATCATATTAATATAGATATAAATATGTATATCTGATCATCAAAGTTTGCTCTATTACGGTGACCGAAGATAAAAAGTCAAATCTATATAGAAAGGCTCAAAAATCTCTAAGATTGGGCTAGTATTATAAAATAAGCGCTTCCTCGATGCCTCGATCAATATAACAAAATGAGCGTATCCTTGATGCCTCTAGTCTACCGAAAATAGAAGTAATAGAGATAGTACGACCCCTCATTTGAAAATCAGCATAAAATAGTTTGGGTTACAACCCAGCTTTGTCAAATTAATTCCAAGAACCAATACAAGCATCGGGGTCAATTATATCCATGAGAAAATAATGATCCAATGCAATGCATGCCATGACCAATACCCAAATAACATGCACAATCACATACAATAATGACTCTATAAGAACCTTACCATCTGAAGCATAGAAAAAGAACTAGCACATGCAACCGACCTCTAACCAAGGCATATGGCTCAAATCTACTCCTCTAACTCAACAACAAGGCACAAAAGGGAACTCAACCCTAACTGGGTAACAAGGAGTAGGAAAGAGAGGAAACAGTGCTCAGCTAATCAATCAAAACCTCCATATCCAACTGGGATTACATCCCCTAGAATACAATCACAACTAGCCCTGCCAAACAACAACAAAAAAGCATAGGGAATTCTAACTTTAAATCCATAAATGGGTTCCAACAGTAATTTACAAGCGTAACTGGATGAAAACCACTACACCAGGGCTCTAACATAAGTGTGCTACAATAATGAAGAACACTAAGTCACATAAACTCCCTCCAACAACGGTTAATCAAGGACAAACTAAGGCATCATCAATAATCTTACCAACTAGAATGGAAATTACATAAGAGCAACCTAGCCTAAGACTCATACCGAGACAAAGAACAAGGAATCGATCCTAAACCATCACATACAATCTAAACCACAAGAAAATTATACTATACAATACCTTATAAAGCTTAATCAAAAGAAAGAAGACCGTAGCCTACCTCAAAGCCGAACACGAGCGCACTAGCTCCACTCTCCAATATCTTTTCTCTCAAAAAATGACTACAGATGCCTCCACACTATCAAAATATTGATCACCTTGTCAATACAAACATTTTGACACCAAAATTATATTTTTCATAAACAAACCCAAAATTGGGTCAAAATGGGATTATGGGACCCATACTGGGAATCCTAAAATTGACTTTGTGAAAAGGTTATTTTCCCTCCCTGAACTTTTGTCCCAAAGTGGAGCAAAATTAGGGCTCAAAAAAATCCAAACTCAGTTCATGCAACAAAACCCCATTAAAATTAAAGAAACGAGGGCTGGCAACCCCTTCAGGGCAAACTTACCTCAAACGATGAGCCCCCAATGATCCCCGAACATTTCATTGCATAGAAAAGAACTTTCCAAACATGTTGGACTTTGAATCACCTAAAACGGAGGTCTAGAGCTCTCAGAATCGCATTTTGAAAATGGAGAAATAATTTGAAAATCACAAAGGACCGATCTTAAAAGGTCTAAAAATTGTTCACCGCTATCGCAAGCCCAATGGGTCTTGATTGCAATGAAGTAAAAGTAATTTTTCAGAATTTTTTCGTTACTATCATGAGGCCAAGGGTCGCGATCGCGATCAACAAAACGATAGGCATAAGCAAAGCCAAAAAAACCACCTAAAGCTCCGATGTTCGATGAGGTACTCTGAATTCATCCGGGACTCGGTGAACACAAACCATATGTGAAATATGATTGTAAAAGACATTCTTGACTCTAAAGCGCACTCATAATTTCCATTCAAGGTGACCTCAATAAAAAATGGGTCCCATACATATGTATTTTTATTAATTCTACAAAGAGGCTCGAAATAAGATCGGAAGCCTCGAGAACCGCACGAAGGGTCATTCTAGACCAAACTCGATATTTTGGAACTAACCATATAGTCAAATTTTTTATCTGAGCATGTTTTCCAAGAATGTTGACCAAATTCAACAATAGGCTAACTTTTAAAGTCAAAAAGCACAAAATGGTCCCAAACTCACATTGATTGCCTCAATACTCGTGCCGATAATGCTACTAGACTAATTTGGCCATTTAAGAGATGATAGAACGATCAGAATTCGACCAATATTTCTTCTAGACCGAAGCCCATCCCTTGAATCCTACAGCATCATCGAAATTCCATTTTGAGCATCGAAACTCTACAAGTTGACCAAAGTCTAACCTTGGCCTAACATTCCTCGAATTCCCAACTCAAGACCTCAAATCCTTATAATAAATCTAAAACTAATTTCGTAAACTCTCCTTGACCAATTTCCATATTTTGGAGCTGCTGGAATCAACGGAATTTCGTCCTGAGACCCGTATCTCCAGTTGACCCCAAATACCACTTTTGAATACTTAAAGCTTATAAAAACTCAAAATTTACAAAGACTCAACTTTTTGTAGGATTTTCTAAAAATCAAATCCAATACCAATTAGAAATGACTCAGGGCAACTAAACAAAAGGGTTAAATGGTTATTTTATAAAAAATTCATAAAATGACCTTCAGGGTCATTACATATATTTAGTCTTCAATTGTTTGAAGTGCAACAAAGTCTTCAATTGCTCCAAGGAAACAAATGGATATTTTTGCTGTGAATATAGACTTTCAGCAAATGTTCGCAAATGCCACTTTGAATTGTTATTTGTCATGATGTCATCAGTGATATCGAAGGACAATTTTTTTTGTATAAAAGGAGCTCTGAACTCATTTGTTAGAGACACTAATTCACAAAAAAAGAAAAGAGAGCTGTGAGATATACCATAGACTATAAGAAAATAATTTCTGAAGAAAAAAATAGAGTGTGAGCGATATTTTAGTAAGGTGGAAAACCAAAAGAGTGTTAATCCTTATGAGTCTGTTGTATTCAATTTGAGTATTGAATTTGTGACTACCCAGTATAAAATTCATTATTATAGTAAATCAGTTGCTCCTCTTGGTCCGTGACTTTTTTCTTATTTAAAAGGATGTCCATGTAAATTATTGGTGTAATTATTTTCTCATTTTATTTCCACTATTTTGATCATATCTATTTTTGTATTAGTCCACATTTTCCCAATAAAGTGATATTAGAGTAAGGTTTTATCTGAGTATACTATGTGCCTCTAGCATAGTCTGAACTTTTATATCATAAAATATTTACTTTAATTTGCAATAGCTATATATTTTTTGGGGAAAACAATAGAAGCTAACACTAATAAAATGGTTACTTTGAATGGTGGTAATTATACCATTTGGAAGGGAAAAATGAAAGATATAATTTATGTCAAGAATTTTTATCAACCAGTCTTTACCACTGTAAAGCCTAATAATAAAACAGATGAAGAGTGAAATCTATTGTACAGATAGGTTTGGGGATTTATTAGGAAATACGTTGACAATAATGTGTTGAATCATATTTCTGGAGGAGATACATGCTCGTACCCTATAGGAGCATCTTGAAAGCTTTTATGCTCTAAAGTCTGGGAACAATAAAATATTCTTAATAAAGCAGATGTTAAGTTTAAAATATTATAATGGTTCTTCGATGAAATATCACCTGAATAGTTTTTAGGAAATCATGAACCAGTTATTTTCTATGGGCATTAAATTTGATAAAGAAATTCAAGGGTTTCTTCTACTTGGATTCCTACCAGACTCTTAGGGAAGATTTAGAACTTTATTTTCAAATTCTGCTCCAAATGGTATGATCTTTATGGATTTCACCAAGAACAACATCTTGACAAAGATATGAGAAGAAAATCTCAAGGTTCTTCTTAGTTGGATGTCCTGGTGATTGGACCTAAGGGGAGAAACATGAATCATGGTTCTAAAAATAGAGAACATAATATAAGTAAATCAGAGTCAAATTTAAGGATATTGAGTGCTATCATTAGGGCATGAAAAGTCACACAAAGAAGTTTTGTCAAAAGTTGAAGATGGAGAACAAAGACAAAGAGGAAAATAAAAAAGACTGCAATGAAAATTGCATAGCCACCATCTCCATCAAAGATTTTGTTATAGTCCTTGATGTGGATCTGATAAATATTGCTTGTGATGAGTCAAGTTGGGTTGTGACACTGGTGTTACATCTTGCATGACATCAAGGAATGATTTTTTTCTCTTCTTATACTCCTTGTGACTTTGGAACCTTGAGTATGGGTAATGAGACTATATCTAGGGTGGTTGGTGTTGGTACAGTTTGTTTGGAAATTAGTGTTGAACTAAACTAGTTTTGAATAATGTAAAACATGCATCTGATGTTCATCTACACCTTATTTTTGTTGGTGTTCTAGATGATAAAGGATATGTTAGTACCAATGCTGGCGAAAAATGAAAACTTATTTAGGTTTTCTTGGTTGTGGCTCGTGGTAACAAACATCGTGGTCTATAATGGACTACGAATTCTACTTGTAAAAATATGGTGAATGCAGTTGAAAGCGATAACTCTTCAACATTATGGAACAAGAGGCTTAGCCACATCAGTGAGAAAGAACATAGATGTTCTAGCCAAGAAGAAATTGTTGTCAGATTTCCAAAGTGTTAAATTAGAAAAGTGTGAGCACTGCTTCGATGGAAAACAAAATAGAGTTTCCTTTAAGTCTAACCCTCCTTCAAGAAAGACACAGTTGCTTGAGTTGGTGCACTTTGATTTATGTGGTCCAAAGAAGACAAAGATTCTAGGTGGTGCACTCTACTTTGTTTCATTGATGACTGCTCAAGAAAGCTTTGGGTCTATGTCTTGAAGACTAAAGACCAAGTGTTAGGTGTGTTTAAGTAGTTTCAGGCTTCTGTTGAAAGATAAACTAGAAAGAAATTGAAATGTATTCGTATTGATAATGGTGGTAAATATTGTGGACCATTTGACGAATACTGCAAATATCAAGGTATTAGACACCAAAAGACTCCTTCTAAGACTCCTCAGCTTATGGGTTGGCTAAAGGCATGAACAAGACCTTGATGGAAAAGGTTAGATATTTTCTTTTTGAAGTAAAGTTGTCGAACTCCTTTTGGGGTTAGGCCTTATTGACCATTGTACATGTTATTAACTTATCTCCTCCTTTTTCTTTGCAAAGTGATGTTCCAAGAAAGTTTGGTATGAAAAGAATGTTTCCTATGACCATTTGAGAATATTTGAATGCAAAGCTTTTATACATGTGCCAAAAGATGAGAGGTCAAAGTTACATACCTGGACAAGGTAATGCATCTGCATTAGATATGACTTTGAGGAATTTGCTTATAGTTTATATGATCTAATGCAAAAGAAGCTTATGAGAAGTTGCGATATCATATTTATGGAGAATCAAACCATTAAATATATTGACAAAGCGCAGAAGCTAAAATCTTTAAGTTCTGAAGGCATAGTCTATCTTGATCAAGTTTCTCATTTAAGTGTGTATGACGTTGGTGGGCTTGATAATCATGGTGATGCTCAAAATCAAGTCACAGGTCAACATATTGATGTTGATGATAAAAATGATATAGTTATTGATGGTGCACATGCTCATGAAGTGGTGGACAAATAAAATATTCCTCTTAGAAAGTCCACAAGACAATGTATTCATTCCTGTCATTATTCACCTAATGATTTGCAAGACCCTTGTCACAACCCAACTCCATAGGCCGTATCTGGGGTCCGACTTGGACCCCCATATACATAATTCTCAACTATAAGAACTATACACAAGAATCCAGAGGATGATAGCAAATTCATCTGCATATAGCCTCTATCATTTGCACCATGTCATGCAAGGGCCGACAAGGCTGCCTTAACATAATAACATTTATAATATGCTTTATAGGCACAACTGAATCAAATTCGTAAACAACCTACCTACATATGTCTACAGACCTCTAAGAATATTAACAGTGACATATGGTGGGACAGGGGCCCCGTTGTACCCCTGAATAAACAACTCTATACATTATACGATCAGCACCAAAAGCTAGGCTCTGGAATAGTGGAGCACTTCCGACATAGCTGAGTGGGAGTCCTAAGCTAGCGAATCTCCAAAGTAAGTACATGTACCTGCGGGCATGAAATACATCTCCCCTCCTCCCCCAAAGAAAGGGAGGTCAGTACGATATATGTACTGATTATGTAAAACATAACACATCATAGCTGAGACCATAACTGAAAAAAGGATGCAGGGGACAAGGGTAACAATTAACAAATTAATGTACCTGCACCTTAGGACACGTAGTCATATACATCATCATACTTTGTGCCCGGCTCGCTAAGTAACTCGGTATCATAACTATTTTATCATATCACTCTATCACCATATCATTATCCCCTCTCATCATGTATATTATTTCATCAGGTCATTGTATACGGCATCATACAATCATATATGGCATAATCTTATTGTATATGTCATCATAGTACATCCGGTCCACTATAGGGCTCGAGGTCAGAAGTGTATCCCTATATTTTCATATATATGCCTACGTAGGTATCCGACCCTTTAGTGAGGAACTCGGCGAAAGAGTAGTGTACATAATGTACCACACCCGGCCCCTTTATGGGACTCGATTCTATTATCACATAGTAAAATACATCGAGGAATGTTCATCGTAATCCATAATTTAAAATAATATCGAGGAAAGTATGGCTTGATCCACATTTTTATCATATCATCATATATATATATATATCCAGCCCGAGACTCGGTGAATAACTTTATCACATATGGTGTCATCATATGCTTCAACTTCATCGTATACAGCATTTAATCATCATATTCTTCATACATACATATATATAGCCATCCCGGGACTCGGTGAAGGAGTAATAAAGTTGTGCCCAATAAAGTTCCCGGCCCATCATGGGACTCAATGAAAGAAGGGTTACCGTATGCACGAGTAGAATAGTGAGAAACCATATGCAACTAGGTCATCTCCTGAGACTCAATGAAACAGTCAAGTGAACCATCACTTGAAGACCAGGAAAGTAATTCTCCGAGGTACCCTTTAGATGTTATTAGGGATTTTATCAATTAGGGCCTCAAGAACCAAAGGGGTGTACCAAGATAATGCCACACAATTTATGCAATCAAAGACACAATTTATGTAATCAGACACATAACTTATGCAATTAGAGATACAACTTATGCAATCAGAGACATTTATCCTCTCAGAGCCTTTCAGAATAGGAGCCTATATTCCCACTTACTATTCAACATATAGGTGACTCGGGAGTAGTAATCTAACTACTTTAGGACCCATAGTATTCAGAGGTGACTATGAGTTATGAATTACATTTGGAACCTCTAAATGGAATTATCTCTAAACTCATATCAGACATCATTTCCCTTACCTTAAGCCCCTTTCAAAGACAGAAATAGGCAAGTATTATATGTACTACTTATCATCCTATAGAAGACTAGAAAGGCAAGGACTCCTCTTATTGCAGGAGTTCTAACATCCAGAAGTGAACAAGGGTCTTGACTCCTACTCAGAGCTTTATGAATGGAACGACTCCCATGTTTCGTATATATATATATAACTTAAGTCTAAGACATGCCAAAATAAAAGAAAGGGTAAGCTTCACATACCTTTTATGGATTAACTGTAATCCAGCTCGCCCTTTTACCTCCTTGACCTAATAACATGAGAGTAATAATGAGGTTAATGACCTTTCTCTTTCCTATTTCCAACTCTACAACCAAGTACCCATAGGAAATATTTCCTTATCCAATACCCTCGACTAGTTTGTTACTAGTTCCAAAGTTACCAAAAATTGGGCAGCATCTCCCTTATAACTTCAACATCCCCAAGATTTCACTCGGCCAAAATTTCAACAACCATATCAAAAACAACAACCAGAAGCATATATAAAAATAAATCACTTCAACATTACCCAATACAACTCCAAACAACTAGCTCAAAATTACGATACCAAAATAGAGTTTTAAGTTTTATTTCATAAAACCTTAAACCATACTAAACTGGGGGTCGTGTGGCTGAAACCAGAAGCATCCACACCCTTTTTATAACCCATTACATCCCTGAAACACACAACCACACCAGCTACAACTGCGTCCCACAATCACAACACCCTACGCGACTTCGATTTAGGTATGACGACTTCAATTTAGTTTGTTTCTAACGTCAAGTATCCTTATGCAAGTTTTCCACTTAAAACCTTATTTAAGATATTTAATATACCTTATAACATCATCATAAACTCCAATTTAAAAGGAAAAACCTTACCTTTCCCGAAACTCGCCAAACTAGACAAAACTTGCCTTGGAAGTTCCTTTAGCGCGACTAAAACTTTGTGGCTGCTTGCTAACGTTTTGGTGATGCTCCAAACCATAAATTTACATTACTAAAATATTCATAACATCATGGTATACCCTAAATAATTAATTTACGGAATGAAATTGGAGGCTTACCTTTCTTTCTCCTTGGCCGAACTTACTCTCTCTAGTTCTAGATTTTTCTTCTCTTTTTTCTTTCTCTAAAAGTATCTTGAACTAGGAAGATAAATGACTTTCTTGTAGATAAGGCCCTAAGTGGTGACATGTGTCAATCCCTCATTAGGACAACACATCCCTTCCTCCTACCATAGGCTTCCACATGGCAGGTGGGGGTCCATCCCCTTGCTCCTACTGCTGCCACATGGCACTCTCCATTGCCTCCATATTGCACTCTCTCATTCTTCCATGTGTCACTCTTTTTTCCTCCTCTTGGGTTCGTAATATCGTCTTACTTTAAAAACTTATGTAATCCTTGCTATGTAAGCTTGGTATGTAGTCAAGTAGCTTAAGTATGTAAGATTTCCAAGTTGGTAGCTTACGCAAGTAAGTCGAGTCCTACGACTCATTATTTGGTCTCTAACTTCTTTTGGATTCTTACAATACTATTTCCAATCTTCCCTATTATGAGATGTCACATTCTCCCTTCCTTAGAGTTTTTTGATAGTGTTATGGGCTATCTGGTTCCCATGGTAACTTCTAAGAAGCTTGAGAAGCTATAAGAAGTTTTAAGAAACTTAAGAATCCTTCCAAAAACTTAAGAACCTTTCAAGATACATATGAAGCTTAAGAACCTTCCAAGGTACAAAAGTACGGGGTGTAACATCCTTCCCCCCTTTTGAACATTCGTCCTCAAATGTGAACCAAAACCCTCCTCAAGATCTTATACCAACTATATAGAGAGTTTCTCTATTATATCACAATAACACATACTTTCATCGAGCAATCAATATCAGAGTTCCAAAGGTTGGGATTACCTGTAAACATAGAGAATAGGTAAGGATACTTATGCTTCATTTCGCTTTCAGCTCCCCAGGTCATTTCTTCGTGACTCTTGTTTCGCCATAACACCTTGATGGAAGCTACGTCCTTAATTCACCACCCTACTCCACCGATCCAGGATGGCGACCGGTTTCTTCTCGTAGGATAACTTCTTTGTGACTTGGATATCCTCTGCAGAATATACTCGGGATGGATCACCAACACACTTGCGAAGCATCGATACTTAGAAGACTAGATGTACTATTTCCGTATCCACCGGTAAGTCCAACTGGCAAGCAACCTTGCCTATTCGGCGGAGGGTCTAATAAGAGCCAATGCATCTCAGACTAAGGTCCTCTTTCTTATTAGGTATCATAACTTTCTCTATGGATGACACTTTTGAGAGTGCTTAATTATAACTTGAAACTCTAGAGATCAATGTCGATTATCCGTGTATGACTTCTGTTGACTCAGAGCTGCTAATAATCTCTTTCGAATAAGCTTCACCTTCTATATCTCTTATTGAACCATATCTGGGCATATTAGTCATGTTTTACTACCATCAAACCAATCAATTGGGGACCTACACTGTTCGCCATACCAAGTCTCGTACGGGGCCATCTAGATACTAGAATAATAGTTAACATAATAAGTACTTTTGACAGGTGGTAGGCAATTGTCCGAGCTACCTTTGGAGTCAACTGTATAGGACCGCAACATATTATCTAATATTTAGCTAGTAAGATTAGTCTGTCCATCAATCTGAGGGTAAAATGGTATACAAAAACCTATCTATCTTCCTGATCCCTTCATAAACTGATTTTCGGTAGTTAACTGTAACTTGGGATCTTTCATCTAGGACAATAGCTATGGAAACTCCATAAGGTCCTACCACCCTCTTGACCTATAATTTCACACCATCTCGGCTAAGCAGGTAGTCTTTGATTGGAGGAATATGGGCTGGTCTTGTTAAGCTGTGGATAACATTCTATATAGAATTATCTATCCAGGGAGTGCAAAGTGAGTCTTGTAGCCAAGGTTGTGTTGTGGAATCTTCGACTTCGTATATTACTTGTTTCCTTCTTTAGATGACATCAACTCGTACCCTTGCCTTTTTGGGTTTTGCTTTTCGCCTATCAGAGTCTGCTACCAAGTTTTGCCGAAGTCCCCTCACACAATGACCTATATAGCCGTTTCGTGGTTTGCCTATCATTAAATGGTATTATATTGAAGAATTATGGCATACAAGTGCACCATCTATTAGTAATCAGCTAATCCTGTTTGCTTTGCTTAATCCCTTTTATAATTCCCCTAACGTAACTTATAACACTCTAGGTTCATAATATCGTATCATTCCTTCGCCGCTAGTTTGGATTCTTCCATCTCGTGCGATTATAGCAGCACTAACGCACCGGATTCCATCAGAATTTCAAAGTTAAATGTGCTTGGGCGAGAGTAGTACTAGTATGGGTGACCCTTCTGGAAAGTCCTCGTGTCACATTCCATTGCAATTCTTGCAATAATGTGCAAAGGCACTCAACCTAGCCCAAGATTTACCTTAGTGTCTTCTTGCTAATCTTCATGCTTCGCCTTACCCTCTCCGCCCCTGTCTTACACTCAACATCGGGATAGATCGTTGGTTCAACCATGGCTAGTTCTTGTTTTTCCCTTAGTACTCACCCTATCTCGGTAGTTTGGTCTAACCCATCTTGACATCTCTCTATAACGTATCCAAAACATCTTAGCTCCTTTTCTCGTGTACTCACTTGACCCTATACTCAACATATACATACCCATAGATTGCATAACCATTCTGATACCACTTGTATAAGATAGACATAATCTTTTCATTTCCCGGTCCATCTTGCTTTACATATCGACTTCATACTAGAACTTGTTCACGCCAATGTTATTTTCTCCTACTCCTTTCTTTTCTTCCTTTATGTACTCCTTGGTCTCCATATTTCCTACCGTAAGAGATTTTCTATTCTTTCTCCTTGCTACTTGTATGTCACCATATCAGCGGCCAATGACGTTATTGCTATATCTTAATCTTTACCCAAACACGGCCCTACTACTCTTTACATAGTCCTTAGTTTGCTCAGTCCTACTCTCTTATCGTATTCACCCCTTGTGGTAGGCACCCATCCCTTAGGGTTCTACCAATGATTCTTCGCACTATCTCAGATACCGCGACTCCTATTTTCTTATTGTTGACCTCGAGCTCCTAGTAACTTGTGCCAGTATAGGATCTCACTTGAAATTTAAGCGTTCCTGTCAACATGTGATAGTATCAGTTGATTTCATCTCATGCATGTATTTCTCTCATCCACTTCCCCCCTTTAGGGCGTACCCCTGTCATTCTCTATTTCTTTTCAACTGTTCATACACATATGATTCTGTTCCAACACATTTGAAATACTGCACCATGTCTACACCTTCTGTTAACTCATCTATACTTTAGGTTTCTCCTATAAGAAATCTTAATACAACCATGAGGTGCTCAGAAATCTCGATAAATAGTACATAATTTAGTCCAAGTACTGGTACTCGAGTCATATAAATAATGTAGTAACTTAGTCGAAGCTGCATTTCCTTCATCCCAATCAGTACGTCACTAGTACTTATAATCGTGTCCAATTCTCCATTCGGGGGCACTTATACTCTGATGACATGTGTTTCTAGCTTTGCTATAACACTATCTTCATCCCAGTGAATACCACTTATTCCTCTTAATGGACTCGCAACAGATCAATGGTCTTGCAGAGCTACCTCCCTCATCCTTGAGGGGTCTTACTATTTTCCACGGTGGAGGTACATATACACAATACCCCTTTCTGCTTCATGCGCTTTCATCCTTAGCGTGTACTAAATGCTGACTCCTAATCTTACTGACAATCACATTCCTTAGTTACTTCGTTACTAGGACCTATGTACTTCTATGATGATACTCATTATATTCACACTATATTCTGCTCATGGTCAATCCCGGAGGGTAATATTTCTTAACCTTTATTCACGATCCTTACTCAGGACTAATTCCACCTAGTGGAGCAAGCGTGCTTAACCCCAGTATCCTTCATCATTATTCTCATCCTTAATACCTCGTAGGCAGTCTTAAGACATTCATATCCATCACCATTCTTCTCACCACATCAGTATCGACCTTCTAATTACTACATATACCGTAATTTACTTATTTTCCAAAGTCATTTTGTTACACCCTACACCTTTGAGCTCAGAATAGTTCTTAAGCTTCTTAGAAGTGAGCATGTGAGCCGGATAATCTATGACACCATCAAATGACTCTAAGCTACTAATTTAGAAGTCTTATACACTTGAGCTACGTAAGGACATACCAAGCCTACGTAGCAAGGCTTACACGGGTTCTTAAAATAAGACGAGATTATGAATCCACGAGGAGGAGAAAAATATGACACGTGGCAGCCTAGGAAGGCGACACGTGGTAGAACCTTAAGCAAGCAGGTGACCCACCTTCTTGGGGTCAAGTAAGTGACCCACCTGCTTCGGGGAGGTGGACCCCACTGCCACGTGGCAGCACCCTATTAGCAGTATACATATGTGGCCCAATAAGGGCTAGACATGTGTCACCCTATGGGGATGACATGTGTCACCTCTAAAGACACCATATATATGTATGTTAAGTGACTAAGGAATTCATTCCTTATCTTAAAACTTAGCCAAAAGCTGAAAAAGTTTGAGAGCAAAGGAATATAGCTACGGATGGCTCCTTTTCAAGGTAAGTTCCAATTTTCCTCCGTGAATTAATTATATACGGTGTTCATCAACCACATGGAGATATATATATGTATCTTACGATGTCTAAGGAATTAATTCTTCAGCTTGGAACTTGAGAGAAAGTTGAAAGAACAAAGAGAGAACGTTAAGAACTAGTTAACAAACCCATTTTTGGAAGGGACTATTGTTAGTAATATTGGTATAACTTCTTGTGTACAGCTTCGTTTTGGGTGATTCAATATGTTTTGGAAAGGTATTTCATAGTTATATAACTTTACTGAAGCCTTTAAAATCCAGTTTTGCTTTTATCTTCTCTAAAAAGGGTGATGAAGTATAGAGGAGGTACTGCCCAGATTTTGGTTTTGGAAATCTTACACGAACTTCTGTTGGTATTTTGGGCATATCTTTTTCTACAGAATTGATGTAGGGGTGATTCAAAATTTTATGCGACCCTAAGATACATGTATATAACTTTCATGAAGGACATAAATCATGTTTCCCTCAATTACCCCTTTGAAACAAAGCGACAATGCAAGACAGTAAGCTGTCTAGAATTCACATTTTGATAGTTTTGAGTGAGTTGTTTGGGGTTTGTATTATGTAATGTTGGTGTGAATTGCTTGTATATATGTTGCAGTTTTTGTTTTTGGTTGGTTGTAGTTATTAGGGGTGTGATTGGAAATTCGGATAGGGCATATTATAGGGGAGGTGCTGCCAAATTTTCGTTAACACCTTAACTAATTAAAGGACTAGTCGAGGAAACGAATAAGGAAATAGATTCCATGAATACTAAGGTGCAACTGAATGTGCTGGAAAGTCCAGAGTGGTTGGTATTCATATTAATTCCATGTTGAATAGGTTCAAAGGATGACGAGGCGAACATGACAAAGAGTAACTTGTATGAGGTATGTAAAGCTTTCTCTTGGCATGTTTTGGTATAAGTACGTACAACTATCTTTCTTTCCTTTTGGCAAGTCTTAGCCTTAAGTGAATTGTATGTGGAATGTGGGGATAATTCCATTCCCAGAACTCCAGGTACGCCTCATAATCCCTAACTACAGTTAGGTGTTGACACCCCTACAAGAATTGAGCATTGCCTGTTAAGGCTTCTACGTTCTAAACAGTAGTGTATAGAAAACTATTTTTCCTTTCTCTTGATATGTACTTGGTATGAAAATGATATTATTATGCCATAGTTTTTCACCGAGCCCCAGGATGGGCCGGATATGAGATATGTATATAATGACCACCTGAAGGAAAGTACAGACTATATAGAGTTTACTCTCTTTCTTTTCTGACATATCTTAGTTGTAAGTTAAATATGATGTGAGCTCCAAAGTAAATACATTCTTAACATCTCCTATTTACTTTTTAATATCGAACTCTGATAGTAGTTGAACTATTTCCCTAGAAACTTTTATATGTTAAAGAGGTACCAAATGTACAGGCTCCAAGTCTTAAAGACTATACGAGACTAAGTGTTTTAATTCCATAAATGATTTGTCCCTATGTTACTACATGTCTAGGGTCCCCGAGATTACTTTTGAGGCAGCCCATAATGGCATTTAGTGGACACTCAAGATGACCACACCGTTACTCGGGTCCTCAAACCAAAGCTTAACTTTCTTATTCTGTTGAGTCTCCAATAATGATTTAAACTGCATATAATTGCTCACTACTCTACTCGTGTATACTGTAGCACTTTTTTCACCGAGTCCCAGGTCGGGTACAT
This sequence comes from Solanum dulcamara, assembly GCF_947179165.1. Taxonomy (NCBI): domain Eukaryota; kingdom Viridiplantae; phylum Streptophyta; class Magnoliopsida; order Solanales; family Solanaceae; genus Solanum; species Solanum dulcamara. The sequence continues at coordinate 47,837,680 of NC_077246.1, forward strand.
TATTGTGCATAATTTACTATATTATCCACCGAGCCCCTCACTAGAGGGCCGGGTACGTATGTATATATATAATGATGTGTTATAATAAGGTGGTGATGGCATGGGGCCTATGATGGTTTCACAGATGTATTCACCGAATCCCTGGTAGGGCCGGCTATATGGTATAATTTGAACATGCATGCTTTTGTAATTCACAAAGTTCAGGTACAGATTTCTGATTTGATATTTTATCCCCTGTTCATCTACCTCAGATATGCTTCCAGTTTTATTATATTATGTTTTACATACTTAGTACATATATTGTACTGACCCCCTTTCTTCGAGGGGCTACATTTTATGCTCGTAGGTATAGATACAGGTTTTGGGAGTCCATCAGCTTAGGATTCCGCACAACTCAGCTGGAAGAGGCTCTATTGTATGGATCCTAGGTTTTGATACTGACCACTGATGTATAAAATTGTGTTGTCTATTCAGGAGTACGGCGGGGGCCCTATCCTGCTACATGTTGTCGTTAATATTTTTAGAGGTCTGCAGATATATATATGTGGGTTGTGTATATCAGTTTGATTCAGCTGGGTCTACATGATGTATGATATATGTTATTATGTTATGGCAGCCTTGTCGGCTTGCGTGCCCTTTTATGAGGTGATACAAATGAAAGAGGCTACAGGTTTATAAATATATTATCACCTAATAGGGCTCTGATGTATGGAGTTGTGCTGTTTGTAGTCCGGTTTGACTACACTTGATTTATATGCACTGCATGTCTATAGTTCAACTTGGCCACAAATGATAGATATGTATACGGGGGTCCAGGTCGGACCCCAGTCATGGCTTACAGGGTTGGGTCGTGACACATTAGTACTCCTAGTTTAGTCGGATCGTATCATTACCATGGATATAATCTCTCAAGATATACTACAACTTTATATCACATTCTCTATATTCCTTTCTATTCCAAACCTGCATTCATGAAATACCAACAATGCCTCACAGGTCCAACATATATATATTCATATCACCACCACACAGGTCATCCAATATCAACAACAGTATAAAATAATGGACTTACCTCGTATGTCCAACTCGAACTGCACCTGTTACACTTGCCTATCTACTTTTCCCTTCAATCTTAAACTTTACATTTCAATCATATTTCAATCTTCTTACCTTATCAAGCATGCCTCCTTCACACCATTACTTACTTGTATATTGGGTAGATTCCAATATTATCCGTCATTTTCTTCTATCATTGTCGTTCTTCAGCTAAAAGCAAAAGTTAGAAAAAGGAATTTCATTTCCTATGGATAGGCTCTATCGCACGATCTTAGATATGAAAGAAAGGTAACATCCTAAATATCCTGTAGCCTCCTGTTTATAGATGTGGTATGCAACAAATCGACAAACAAGACTCTACTAAACACGGTCTATAGATATTCTGAGGAAGGACCTCTTTGATACCACTTCTGTCACGACCCAACTCCATAGGCCGTGACTGGGGTTCGACATGGACCCCCGTATACATAATTCTCAACCATAAGAACTATACACAAGAATCCAGAGGGTGATAGCAAATTCGTCTACATATAGCCTCTTTCATTTGCTTCATGTCATGCAAGGGCCGACAAAGCTGCCTTAACATAATAACATTTATAATATGTCATATAGGCACAAGTGAATCAAACTCATAAACAACCAACCTATATATATCTATAGACCTCTAAGAATATTAATAGTGATATATAGCAGGACAGGGCCCCCGTCGTACCCTTGAATAAACAACTATATACATTATATGATCAGCACCAAAATCTAGGCTCCAGAATAGTGGAGCACTTCCGACATAGCTGAGTGGGAGTCCTAAGCTAGCGGATCTCCAAAGTAAGTATCTATACCTGCGGGCATGAAATGCATCCCTCTCCCCTGAAGAAAGAGAGGTCAGTATGATATATGTACTGATTATGTAAAATATAACACATCATAGATGAGACCATAACTGAAACAAGGATATAGGGGACAAGGGTAACAATTAACAAATTAATGTACCTGCACCTTAGGACACATAGTTATATACATCATCATACTTTGTGCCCGGCTCGCTAAGGAACTCTATATCATAACTATTTTATCATATTACCCTATCACCATATCATCATCCCCTCTTATCATGTCTACTATTTTATCAGGTTATCGTATACGGCATCATATCATCGTATAGGGCATAATCTTATTATATATGTCATCATAGTACATTCGGTCCACTATAGGGCTTGGGGTCAGAAGTGTATCCCTATATTTTCATATGCATGCCTGTGTAGGTCTCCGTCCCTTTAGTGAGGAACTCGGCAAAAGAGTAGTGTACATAACGTACCACACCCAGCCTCTTTATGGGACTCAGTTCCATTATCATATAGTAAAATATACCGAGAAACGTTTGGCCCAATCCATAATTTAAAACAATATCAAGGAAAGTATGGCTCGATCCATATTTTCATCATATCATTATATATATATCTGGACCGGGACTCGGTGAATAACTTCATCACATACGGCATTATCATATGCATCAACTTCATCGTATACAATATTTTATCATCATATACTTCATGCATCCATATATACAGCCGGCCTGAGACTCAGTGAAGGAGTAATAAAGCTGTGCCTGATAATATTCCCAGCCCATCATGGGACTCGATGAAAGAAGGGTTACCATATGCATGAGTAGAGTAGTGATAAATAATATGCAACTACGTCATCTCCTGAGACTTAATGAAACAGTTAAGTGAACCGTCACTTGAAGACCAGGAAAGTAATTCTCTGAGGTACCCTTTAGATGTTATTAGGGATTTCATCAATTAGGGCCTCAAGAACCACAGGGGTGTACCAAGATAATGCCACACAGTTTATGTAATCAAAGATACAATTTATGCAATCAGACACATAGCTTATGCAATCAGAGATACAACTTATGCAATCAGAGATATTTATCCTCTCAGAGCCTTTCAGAATAGGAGCTTATATTGCCACTTATTATTCAACATATAGGTGACTCGGGAGTAGTAATCTAACTACTTTAGGACCCTTAGTATTCAGAGGTGACTACGAGTCACGAATTACGTATGAAACCTCTAAATGGAATTATCTCTAAACTCAAATCAGACATCATTTCCCTTACCTTAAGCCCCTTTCAAAGAGAGAAATAGTCAAGCCTTATATATACTACTTATCATCCTACAGAAGACTTGAAAGGCGAGGACTCCACTTATTGCAGGATTTCTAACATCCAAAAGTGACCAAGGGTCTTGACTCCTACTTATAGCTTTATGAATGGAATGACTCCCAAGTTTCGTATATAAATAACTTAAGGCTAAGACATGCAAAAAGAAAAGAAAAGATAAGCTTCACCTACCTTTTGTGGATTAACTGTAATCCAGCTCACCCCGTTACCTCCTTGACCTAATAACATGAGAGTAATAATAAGGTTAATGACCCTTTGATTTCCTATTTCCAAATCTACAACCAATTACCCATAGGAATCATTTCCTTATCCAATACACTCGACTAGTTTGTTACTAGTTCCTAAGTTACCAAAAATTGGGCAGCATCTCCCCTATAACTTCAACATCCCCAAGATTTCACTCGGCCAAATTGTCAAAAACCATATCAAAAACAACAACCAGCAGTATATATATAAATAAATCACTTCAACATTACCCAATACAACTCTAAACAATTAGCTCAAAACTATGATACCAAAATAAAGTTTTTAACCTTTATTTCATAAAACCTTTAACCATACTAAACGGGGGGTCGTGTTGCTGAAACCAGAAGCACCCACAACCTTTTTAGAACCCTTTACATCCCTTCAATACACACCACACCAGCTACAACCATGGCCCACAATCACAATACCCTACGCGACTTCGATTTAGCTATAACGACTTTATTATAGTTTGTTTCTAACGTCAAGAATCCTTATGTAATTTTTCCACTTCAAAACTTATTAAATACATGTAATATACCTTATAAAATCATAATAAACTCCAATTTTATAGGGAAAACCTTACCTTTCCCAAAACTCGGCAAACACGCCAAAACTTGCCTCGGAAGTTCCTTTAGCGTGACTAAAACTTTGTGGCTGCTTGCTAACATTTTGGTTCTGCTCCAAACCATAAATTTACATTACTAAAATCTTCATAACATCATGGTATACCCTATATAATTAATTCACAGAATGACCTTTCTTTCTCCTTGGCCGAACCTAATCTCTCTCTAGTTCTAGATTTTTCTTCTCTTCTTTCTTTCTCTAGAAGTCTCTTCAACTAGGAAGATAAATGACTTTCTTATAGATAAGGCCCTAAGTGGTGACACGTGTCAATCCCTTATTGGGTCAACACATCCCTACCTCCTACCATAGGCTGCCACGTGGTAGGTGGGGTCTACCTCCTTGCTCCAACTGCTGCCATATGGCACTCTCCCTTGCTGCCACATGGCACTCTCTCATACTTCCAAGTGTCACTCTCTTTTCCTCCTCATGGTTTCATAATCTCATCTTACTTTACGAACCTATGTAATCCTTGCTACGTAAGCTTGATATGTACTCAAGTAGCGTAAGTATGTAAGATTTCTAAGTTGGTAGCTTACGTAAGTAAGTCGAGTCCTACGACTCATTATTTGGTCTCCAACTTCTTCCATATTCTTAAAACGCTATTTCCAATCTTCCCTATCATGAGGTATCACATTCTCCCTTCCTTAGAGTTGTTTGATAGAGTTATGGGCTATTTGTCTCCCATGGTACCTTCTAAGAAGATTGAGAAGCTTTAAGAAGCTTTAAGAAACTTAAGAATCCTTCCAAAAACTTAAGAACCTTTCAAGATACTTAGGAAGCTTAACAACCTTCCAAGGTACAAAAGTATGGGGATGTAACAATCCTGAAAGTCAAAAAGTTGGAAACCAATGAGAAATCTCCAAAATGTTGGTTGGACCCAAGTTTATGATTGTTTATACGAATTGTATAGGTTTCAATGATCCGTAGAAATTAGTCGTAGAGGGATTTTAGGTAGTTGATCATGACTAACCTCAAAGGAAGGTCGTACAACTCGTGTTTACAGCTCGTAATATTCTTGAAGACTCGTAGACTCTACTCATAGAAAGAGTTCTGAGGACAAGTTTTAGAAGTCCCTCAAGATCAAGTTTATGACTTGATAGGATGAACCGTAAGTGTTGTTGCGGGTCATAGGAATGACTCGTAACAAAACTTCATAGACCTATATTTTGCAGGTTTTGGGACCTACATGACAGATGAAGTTGATGAGCCATAATGAAGTTTATGGGTCATAGAAAAGGCCCATTTACAAACTTCAGAGACTCAATTTTTAGGCCCTTTTCTCATTCCTTCGACGACCGATAAACGGCGATAGGTAGGGTCTAATTTTGTATCTAATGAAGGGTACTTATGTCACTTTCCAAGTTTGATTCAATGAACCTAGACACTTTTATGGCCAAGTTCAAAGTCTATATATATTCAATTCTTCAAATTCCTCTCCTATTCAATTCATTCTCCCAAAATTCTCTAAGGCAAGAAAAAGTCTCTAAAGGTTTATTCTTCAAGCTCAAGCTAGGGTTTCCAAATTTCTATAAGGTTTCTTCTTCAATTCTTAGTGAATTGAAGCAAGGTATGTGAGGATTGATTCATGGGCCTTTGTCACCCATAGAGTCCAAAAGTTTTCTCAAAGTTTTTATTCAATTTCAAATCATTATGAAACCTAGTTTGATAAATTGCATTAGGTTGAGTTGTTTTTATTTTAGATGTTATTAATGATCAATATATGTAAGTTTTCACATGAATTGCATGAATTTAAGTTGAAACATGAATGCAGATGCATAGAGTTAATTTCAAGTTATGATAATAAAAGTTAAAGATGATTTTATGAGTTGATCATGAGTTCAATAATTTTCAATGAAAGTTTCCATGATTTAAAGCTAAGATTATGATTTTATGATGAAAGTTATGATGATGATCAAAGATGTTATTATGGTGTGATAAGTAAAATTCTCACACAATCATGTTATAAGATGGTGATAAGGATAATTCTCACCGGGTTCATAGATTCTTATGAAAAACTAAGTTAATGAGCTATTCATATATGTTTTAAAGATGGATTGGTAGGGAGTTACTATCTTTCTCTATTATGTTATGATTATATTTTATGAGTCTCCATTGGGATATTGACTAAGCACCGAGAGGATTTCTAGGTTGGGTTCAGTTTGGTGATGTAGTTAGTTACCCAAGGAAATCCTAGTAGATACCTAAAGTCCCAAACTATGTTGCTCACATAGGTTTCCTTCATGGCCTAGTAATAGATCCACATATAGCACAGTTGAGTTGAGTTGAGTTGACTAACATGATGAAGTATACCCTGGAAAGGTAACCTCTCCTTTCTCTATATGGGAATCATTGGATTCCATATAATAGCTCACATAGTCTTATATATCGGTTAAAGGTCTTATTCCACACAAGTTGAAGTTAAGCTATGCATTGTAAGATGAAGTTATATATTATGCATTGACCATGAGTTTCATATATCTTCAAATGCTTTTGAGCTCTATTTATGTTCATTGTGATTGGACATGCATCTTATAGCATATAAATTACATTTTTTTACTTTTTCATACATACCTCACATACTTAGTATATTCGAATGTACTAACATATATTTTACATATGTTGTCTCATAATATAGGGGTGGATGACACTTAGACTATCCTATTTGTGGCTAGAGTTGACTAGCTTTGCAAGGAGTTGGTGAGTCCTCATTCTATCTAGGATATGACTTTCATTCTTGTTGTTGACTTGACTTTCTTCTATTGTTAGGGTGACCTAGGATCTTGTCCTAAGCCCCCGTCAAAGATTAGACTAGAGGCATGTTTAGATGATGTTATGATGTAGTCCGGTTAGACACCTATTGAGTTCGTTATCCCTTAGTCCCATCCCCTTTAAGTTTGATTACTTCTGTTTATCTTTACCTTATGTATGTGATGTATGCTAAGATATCTTATGGTTGGGGTCCCTTGCATCCCAATCGTGGTGTCTCAACTTAGCCCTAGTTTGGGTCGTGACAAACTTGGTATCAGAGCTTAAGGTTTAGAAGAGTCTTAGAGAGTCTAACATTCTGTTTTTAGTAGAACCTTATTCATTGGTGTGAAGTGCTCCACATCCATTAATAGGAGGCTATGAAATGTCTTAGGAAAGGTCTTACTTATTTCATTATCTATGTCCTGTGGTAGAGTGGTTAAGTCTTTTCCCTCTAACACTTATTCATTGCAATTTTTAGAATATGCCTCCATGAAGATACCCCACTAGAAGAAACGTGGTTGAAGAGGAGCAACAAGCTCCGAACAACCCTTTGAATGATCAAATTTCCAATGCCGAGTTTTTAGTTTCCTTCTATATACTTACATAACTTGTTACAGCTCAAGCTAACTGTGAGGTAGTTGCTTTCGTAAACCCAAATGTCTAGAGTTTTGGGGATCTAAAGTTGATGAGGATCTATAAGAGTTCGTTGATAGCATCCATAAGATTATTGAGATCATAAGGATTAGCTTGGCTGAGAGGGCAGAGTTGGCTACGTACTGATTGAGGGATGTTGTTCAAATTTGGTTTGATAAATAGAAAAGTGAGAGGCCTAGAGAGAGGGATTCCATTACTTAGAATGAGTTCAAGGGAGTATTTCTTGACCGCTTTTTCCTATTAGAGTTGAGGGAGGCCAAAGTGCAAGAGTTCATCAATCTTAAGCAAGGTGATATAAGTGTGATAGAGTATGCCCTAAAGTTTACTCAATTATCAAAATATGCTCCATTTATAATTGCTAACTCAAGAGATTGTATGAGAAAGTTCATATCGGGTGTATCGGATATGGTCATGAAGGAGTGCAAAACTACTATGTTAATTTGGGAGATTGAAATATCTAGACTCATGACCTATGTGGAGCAAATAGAGAGTGAGAAGATAAAGGTGAAGAATAGGGAGTCCAAGAAACCAAGGACCGATGGTAGTGAATTCTCTCATTCTAAGTTCAAAAGTGGTGGACATCCTCGATCTTGCCAAAATTACTCCGTCCAAGGATCTTCTAATGCCACTACACCAAGGTTTGATAAGGATAGGGTGCCTAACCCTAATACCTAAGGAGGTTCTCATATTGGCCAAGTTACTCCCGCATGTAACAAGTATGGTAGGAACCATAAGGGTGAATTTCTAGCCGAGTTGAATATGTGCTACCGATGTGGTAAGCTGGGTCATCATGCTAGATAATGCAATAATATGTTTTATGCTCTTCATAGTAGGCAAGAGATGGAGGAGACTCCCGATATTGTTACCGGTATATTATGGGTCTTTTACTATGATGTTTATGCTTTGCTTGATCCGAGTGTAAACTTGTCTTTTGTTTCCCCTTATGTGTCCATGAGATTTGATGTTAGCCCCAAAATGTTATTATAGTCTTTCTCTATTGATGCTCCTGTAGGTGAATCGGTTGTGGCTAAAAGAGTCTCTAGAAGTTGTTCGATTACGGTCTTTCATAAAGTTTCCCTATGTGATCTAGTTGATCTTGAGATGACCGATTTTGATATTATTATTGGTATGGATTGGCTATATACATGTTATGATTCTATTGATTATAGAAACCGAGTGGTTAAGTTCCAGTTTGTAAATGAGCCTATCCTAGAGTAGCAGGGTAGTAATTTTGTGTTCAAAGGTTAATTAATTTTGTGCCTTAAATCTCGGAAAATGATTTCCAAGGGTTGTATTAACCATCTTGTGAGGGTTAGGTATGAGAATTCTGAAGCCCCTATTCTAGAGTCGGTTCCCTTTATAAATGAGTTTCCAGATGTGTTTCCCGATGATCTACCCGGTGTTCCTCCCTAAAGGGAGATTGATTTTGGTATAGACCTTCTTTAGGACACTCAACCTATTTCTATTCCTCCTTACCGAATGGCCCTAATTGAATTAAAGGAGTTAAAAGATCAATTAAAATACTTGTTAGACAAACATTTATTAGACCAAGTATATCCCCATGGGGTGCTCCCATATTATTTGTTAGAAAGAAGGATGGTTCAATCTATATATGCATTGACAATTGGTAATTGAACAAAGTAACGATCAAGAATAAATACCCAATTCCTAGGATAGATGACTTATTTGTTTAATTTCAAGGGGCATGTTACTTCTCCAAAATAGATCTTCATTCCGGTTATCACTAATTAAGGGTGAGGGAGTGTGACATTCCCAAAATGGCATTTGGAATAAGGTATGGCCACTATGAGTTCTTAGTCATGTCGTTTGGTTTGACCAATGCCCCCGCGACTTTCATGGACTTGATGAATATGGTGTTCAAACAATATTTAGACATGTGTTTGATTATATTCATTGATGACATTTTGGTTTACTCTCGAAATGAGGAGAAGCATGCTAATCACTTGATGGTTGTGTTGTAAACTCTAAGGGACAAGCAATTATTTTCCAAGTTCAATAAGTGTGAGTTTTGGTTAAGGAAGGTGCCTTTTCTTGGTCATATTGTATCCGATGAAGGAATTATGGTTGATCCTAAGAAAACTGATAAGGTTAAGAAGTGGCCTAGACCATTATCTCCTTTGGATATTAGAAGTTTCTTGGGCCTAGCCAGATACTATAGGAGATTTGTGGAAGGATTTTCATCAATCTCGTCACCGTTGACCAAGTTGACTTAACAGAAGGTGAAGTTTGAATGGTTAGAAGCTTGTGAGAAGAGTTTCTAAGAGTTGAAAGATCGTCTCACTACCGCTCTTATCTTGACCTTAACGGAAGGTTCTGATGGTTTTGTGGTATATTGTGATGCTTCAAGGGTTGGTCTTGGATGTGTATTGATGCAACATGGTAAGGTGATAGCCTATGCTTCTAGGAAACTTAAGGTGCATGAGCGAAATTATCCAACCCATGATCTTGAACTAGCGGCAGTTGTATTTTCTTTGAAGATTTGGAGACACTATCTTTATGGTGTCCATGTAGATGTGTTCACCGACAATAAGAGTTTACAATATGTGTTTAAGCAAAAAGACTTGAACCTTCGGCAAAGGAGATGGCTTGAATTTTTAAAAGACTATGACATGAGTGTGTTGTACCATCCGGGTAAAGCCAATGTTATTGATGATGTATGTAGATTGTCCATGAGTAGTGTTGCACATGTTAAGGAAGATAAGAGAGAATTGGTCAAAGATGTTTATACATTGGCATGTTTAGGTATGCATTTGGTAGATTCTAATAATGGAGGTATTGTTGTGCATAATAGTTCGGAATCCTCCCTTGTAACAGATATTAAGGCCAAGCAAGACCATGATCCAAGGTTAGTTGAGTTGAAGAAGTTGGTTTCCGAAGTGTATTGGTAGAATGGCATGAAGAAGGACATAGCGGAGTTTATAGCTAAGTGTCCAAATTGTCAACAAGTTAAAGTTAAGCATTAAAGACCAGGAGGTCTAGCCTAAGATATTGAAATTCCTCTTTAGAAGTGGGAAGATGTGAATATGGTTTTTTTGTAATGGGCTTACCCCGTACTAAAAAGAAATATGATTCCATTTGGGTTGTTGTAGATTGGATGACCAAGTCAACTTATTTACTACCGGTTAAGACTTCATATGGTGCCAAAGATTATGCTAAGTTGTATGTTCGTGAGTTGGTACGACTTCATGGTGTGCCTTTGTCCATCATATCAGATCAAGGTACACAATTCACTTCACACTTTTGGAAGTAGTTTCAAAAGGGTATCGATACAAAGGTTAAGTTAGGTACCTCTTTCCATCCTCAAATCGATGGTTAAGCCCAAAGAACGATCCAAACTTTAGAGGATATGTTAAAAGCATGTGTTATTGATTTTAAAGGGAGTTGGTATAAATATTTGTCATTGATTGAGTTTGCCTATAATAGTTATCACTCTAGCATCCAAATGGCTCATTTTGAAGCATTATATGGGTGAAGATGTAGATCCCCGGTGAGATAGTTTGAAGTGGGCGAGATGGAATTGATTGGTCCTGATTTGGTGACAGATACTATGGAGAAGGTAAGACTCATAAGGGAGAGGTTGAAGATGGCTCAAAGTCGTCAAAAGTCCTATTTTGACATTAGGAAAAACGACATTGAATTTGAGGTGGATGATTGGGTCTATTTGAAGGTTTTACCCATGAATGGGTGTACTGCATTTTGGTAAGAAAGAAAAACTAATTCCTAGATATGTTGGACCTTTTAAGATATTGAGACGTGTTGCTAAGATGGCTTATGAGTTAGATTTAACACATGAATTAGCTATGGTTCACCTAGTGTTTCATGTGTCTATGTTGAGAAAATTTGTGGGTGATCTAAATTCCACTATCCCTTTGGAGGATATAAGTGTTGAAGAAAATTTGACCTATCAAGAATTTCCAGTGAAAATCTTAGACCGGCAAGTTAAGAAGTTAAGGAATAAAGAAGTTGTTTCCGTTAAAGAGTTATAGAGGAATCAACAAGTAGAGAGTTTTACTTAAGAGGCGAAGGCGGATATGATGAAACGATACCCGTACCTCTTTCCCTCTACTCAAGCCTAAGTAGTAAGTTGTTCTTATTCAAGCTAATCAAACTCTTACGTATTCAATTCCTCCTATGTCATTCATATGTATGCATATTTATGAAAAAGTTGATTTTAAGTCATGTTGTTATGTTAAGTTGAAGTTTTCATGTTTCATGCATTTTATGGTGTCATCATGATCATGTTGGGTTGCTAGTCCTCTTTCTGTGTCCTTTCTATGATAAGTTAATCTTATTCGAGGATGAATTTCCCAAGGGGGAGATATTGTAAGACCCTAGAAGTTGAAAAGTTGGAAACCAATGAGAAATCTCCAAAATGTTGACTGGACCCAAGTTTACGATCATTTCTGTGAGTCGTATAGGTTTTACGATCCATATAAACAAGTCATAGGGGGAGTCTGGGTAGTTGATCATGAAAAACCTCAAAGAAAGGTCTTACAACTTATGTTACGGCCTGTAATGTTCGTGATGACCCATAAAACCACTCGTAGGAAGAGTTTTGAGGGAGAGTTTTAGAAGTCCCTCAAGGTCAAGTCTACTTGACAGGACAAGCCGTAGAAGTTATTATGGGTCGTAGTAATGACTCGTAACAAAACTTCATTGACCTATATTTTGCAGGTTTAGGGACTTGCAGGACGGACAAAGTTGATGAGTCGTAATGAAGTTTATGGGTTGTAGAAACAGCCCATTTACAAAGTTTAAAAATTCAAATTTTAGGCCCTTTTCATAGACCTGCAAGATGAGTTATTTGGAAGACTCATCATTCCTTTGACGATCCGTAGAAGGCGATCCGTAGGGTAAAATTTCAGAGTTAATGAAGGGCATTTATGTCATTTTCCAAATTTGATTCAATGAACCTAGACACTTTTATGGCCAAGTTAAAAGACTATGTATATTCAATTTTTCAAATTCCCCTCCTATTCAATTCATTCTCCCCAAATTCTCTAAGGCAAGAATAAAGTCCCACAAGGTTTCTCCTTCAAGCTCAAGCTAGGGTTTCCAGATTTCTACAAGTTTTCTTCTTTAATTCTCAGGGAATTCAAGCAAGGTATGTGGGGATTGATTCATGGGCCCTTGTCACTCATGGAGTCCCAATTGTTTTTCAAAGTTTTCATTCAATTTCAATTGATTATGAACCATAGTTTGATGAGTTGCATTGGGCTGAGTTGATTTCATTTTTAGATATTATCAATGATCAATATATGCGAGTTTTCATATGAATTTAAGTTGATACATGAATACCCATGCATAGATCTAATTTCAAGTTATGATTATGAAAAGTAAAGATGATTTTATGAGTTGATCATGAGTTCAATGATTTGCAATGACAAGTTTCCATGATTTAAAGTTGAGATTATGATTTTATAATGAAAGTTATGATGATGATCAAAGTTAAGATCAAAGATGTTATTATGGTTTGATAAGTACAATTCTCACATAATCATGTTATAAGATGGTGATAAGGACAATTCTCACCAAGTTTATAGATTCCTATGAATCACTAAGTTAATGAGATATTCCTATATGTTTTAAAGATGGATTGATAGGTAGTTACTATATTTCCCTATTATGTTAATATCATGTTTTATGAGTCTCCGTTGGGATATTGACTAAGCACCGAGAGAATTTTTATGTGGAGTTCGGTTCGGTAATGTAGTTAGTTATCCAAGAGAATCCTAGTAGAAACCTAAAGTCCCAAACTATGTTTCCCACTTAGGTTGCCTTCATATCCTAGAAGTGGATCCACATATAGCACAATTGAGTTAAGTTGAATTGAGTAACATGACGGAGTATACCTGGAAAGGTAGCCTACCCCTTCTCGATATGGGAATCTCGGATTTCATGTAATAGATCACATGGTCTTATATGTCAGTTAAAGGTCTTATCCCACATAAGTTTAAGTTAAGCTATGAGTTGTAAGATGAAGCTATATGTTATGCATTGACCATGAGTTTCATATGTTTTCAAATGCTTTTGATCTCTATTTATGTTCATTATGATTGGTCATGCATCTTATGGAATATTGATTACATTCCTTTACTTGTTCATGCATACCTCACATAATGTACTAATTATATATTTTGCCTACATTATCTCATAATGTAGGGGAGGATGACACTCACGACGATCCTATTTATGACTAGAGTTGATTAGCTTTGTAAGGAGTTGGAGAGTCCTTATTCTATCGAGGACATGACTTTTATTGTTGTTGTTGACTTGACTTTTTTGTATTGTTAGGGTGATCTAGGATCTTTTCCTAAGCCCCCATCAAAGTTTAGCCTAGAGGTATGTTCAGACGATGTTATGATGTAGTTTGGTTGGACACCTATTGAGCTTGTTATCCCTTTGTCCCATCCCCTTTGATTTTGATTATTTCTCTTATATTTATCTTGTTTCTTTATGTTTTGTATGCAGTGTATGCTAATATGGCTTATGGTTGGGTTTCCTCACATCCTAATCGTCGTGTCACAGTTTGGCCCTAGTTCGTATCATGATATGAGTACGTGCTACTCACTGACGGAGGTGAACTTGAATGTTATGAGGAAGCCATAGAATATGAGAATAAGGATCAATGGATTAAAGCCATGCAAGATAAGATAAAATATTCGCATGAGAACTACACGTATGAGTTGGCGAAACTGCCTAGGGGCATGAGAGCTTTAAAGAAGCCTAAGGGCATGAGAGCTTTGAAACAAAGTGTGTGTTCAAAGTTAAAGTTGAAGAACACAGCTTGACGCACAAATACAAAGCTAGATTGGTTGTTAAGGGATTTGGTCAAAGAAAGAGTATTGACTTTGACAAAATATTTTCTCCTGTAGTGAAAATGTCCTCCATTCGTAAAGTTCTTGGTTTGGCTGCTAGTCTTAATTTAGAGATTGAGCAGATGAATGTGAAAATGGTTTTTCATCATGATAACTTAGAATAGAAGATTTATATGGAACAACCTGAGGGCTTCAAACTAAATGGTAAAAAAAATTTGCGTGCAAACTCAAAAAGTCTCTACGGGCTAAAGCAATCTCCTAGACAGTGGTACAAGAAGTTTAAATAAGTTATAGAGGATCAAGGCTATACGAAGACTTATGTAGATCACTATGTATTGGTATAAAAAATTTCTGATGATGATTTTATCATCCTCTTGCTATATGTGGATGATATGTTGATTATGGGAAGGAATACTTCCAAGATTGAAGAGTAGAAGAAAGAGTTGTGTAAGTCTTTTTTTTCTATGAAAGACTTGGGTCATGCCAAGAAAATTTTGGGCATGGAATTTTTTCGTCTTAGAGATGAAAGAAATATTTATCTGTCACAAGAGAAGTACATTGAACGTGTACTAGAGTGCTTTAATGTGAAGAACGCTAAGCCTGTTACCACACCTCTTTCTGGTCATATGAAGATAAGCAAGAAGATGTGTCCTACATGTCGGGAGAAAAAAGAGAACATGACCAAATTTCTATATTCCTCTGTCATTGTAAGTTTAATGTATGCACTAAACCTGATATTGCTCACCAGTTGGTGTTTTCAGTAGGTTTCTCGATAATCTAGGAAAACAACATTGGGAAGCTGTAAAGTGGATACTTAGATATTTGAGAGAAAGCTCAGATAAATGCTTGTATTTTGGAGGTTCAAATTAAATACTGAAGGGCTATAGAGATGCTGATATGGTAGGTAATCTTGATAACAGAAAATCCACTACTAGACATTTGTTTACTTTTTTAGGGGGAGATATCATGGTAGTTGAAGCTGAAGAAGTGTGTTGCACTATTTACAACTGAAACTGAGTATATTGTGGCTACTAAAGCTGGCAAGGACATGATATGTCTCAAGTAATTTCTTCAAGATCTTGGCTTGTATCAAAAGGAATATATCATCTATTACGATATTCAAAGTGCAATAGACTTGAACAACAACTCTATGTACCATACAAGGACAAAACACATAGATGTGAGATGTCACTATATTCGAAAAAAGATAAAAGATGAATCTATGCATGTTGAAAAGATCTCTACAAATAAGAATCCTACAGATATGCTGACCAAAGTGCTAACAAGAGACAAATTCAATTTGTGCAAAGAACTTGTTGACATGAG
Organism: Solanum dulcamara; assembly: GCF_947179165.1. NCBI lineage: Eukaryota > Viridiplantae > Streptophyta > Magnoliopsida > Solanales > Solanaceae > Solanum > Solanum dulcamara. The sequence goes on from NC_077246.1 coordinate 47,853,355, forward strand.
CTCTCTCTGATAAGACGAAGATACCTCCCTCTAGTGCATGGGACTGGATGGAAAGATTTGTGGGGTCCATCCATGAACTTAATATCCAATTGTTGCAAATGTATTTAGTCCTCAATTGTTGCAAGTGCAACAAAATCTTCAATTGCTACAATGCAGCAAATGGACATTCTTGTCGTGAATATAGAATTTCAGCAAATGTCATTTTGAATTGTCATTTGTCATGATGTCATCAGTTACATCAAAGGAAAAATTATCTTTATAAAAGGAACTCTCATCTTATTTGTTAGAGACAGTAATTCACAGAGAAAGAAAATATTTAGAGAGTTGTGAGGTATAACATAGACTATAAGAAAATAGTCTGTGAAGAAAAAAAATAGAGTGTGGGCGATATTTTAGTAAGGTAAAAAACCAAAAAAGTGTTATTCTTTTTTAGTGTGTTGTGGTGAATTTGAGTATTGTACTCGTGACTACCCAATGTAAAATTCCTTACTATAGTGATATCAGTTGCTCCTTTTGGCCCGTGGTTTTTCCCTTATTTAAAAGGTTTTCCACATAAATTCTTGGTGTCATTAGTTTTTCATTTTATTTTTACTATTTTGACCATATATATTTTTTTGTTAGTTCACGTTTTCCCAATAAATTTGTCATTAAAACATAGAGGCCTTATTGTTGATTGTCTTTTTTGTTCTCCTAAAGGTGCATTCATCAATAGCCTTTCAATGTGTTAGCCTTTATTGAAAGATCTAACTCTGATATCAATTGTTACTTTGTTGCGAACAAGAGTCTGAATGAAATAGATACTACACCGGGGGTAATGTGCATAATATGTAAATCAACAAAAGTATTTTCATGTGAAAATCGCCTTGCTCAAGCGAGAAAATGACCACTAACAACCTTCTTGTAGGATTTCCCAAATTCTTCACTAAATGAGGAATTCAAGATTGCAATTATTTTTGTATAACTTAAAGAATAGCTCCCAACAACCCCTCCTTCTAATCTCAACTCTCTTCTCTTCTTTAACACAAAACAACACCTGGTACAATCAACGAAAAATATAATCAAGATACCATTTTAAAACCAGACAAAGAAACAAGCTATTTAACTCAAGAACGATATAGATATATCTTGATAGGACTAGGTTTTTTCAATGTAACATCTGCTTCTTCTCAAGTCTCTTCATGTAGATCTCATTTTGATTTTTATATCTTTCGTTGGGGTTAAAATTCAAAGCATTGATGTCGTGTTTTTTAATAGGAGTAAGTGACTGCCTTGTAGTTCTCCAACCCAATAAAAAATTGGTTCAAAACTTTTCAATAATTCAGTCCTAGTTTGACTTGTGTTTCTTCTTTTTCCACGTGTCTCACTTTTTCTTTCACCTAAGTCTAAGCTAATTCCATGTGCTTAGTTTATGAAAATTTTCCTTGTCTTGACTTAAAGTTCCTTTTAGAATTAAATTAAGGCCAATTACTATTCTCCATGATTTTCTGGTGCACACGTGAACACAACTTCTTCAAACAATCTCCAATTATGTAAGAGGAATAGGTTCTCTGATTAGTTCCCCAACAATATTTTAATATCTTCAATACCTTTTGGAGATCTATCAAAGACTTGGTTCCTACATATGACTATTCTTTGTACACAAATTGTCACTTATGCAATGTTTGTCAATCAATAAAACACTATATGATCTTGAATGTAAATTCAGAGATGGAGATATCTCAACATATCTTTTGTAACTTTAAGCCAGCATACCCTCCAATCTCCTCAACCAAGGAGGAAACATAGACCATCAATTTAATGCTGGTTTAGGCGCTTGTCAAAGAGTAATGCATGACTTGCTAGTGCGAAAGAAAAACATAGAACTTTGAGAATTTTTCTATCGGTACTTTGCTATGATTCTGTACAGTGCCACAGCTTGCAAATGTTGACATTCATGACAGTTAATTGAGAAAACATTTAAAGGAGAAATCTTTAAAAAGAGTTTTGGATCATAACAACGAAGGGAAAACAAACCATGTTGCAAATGACCAAATCATAATTTCCTTGTTGGATATTTTCCCTATTATCCTATTTGGATTGACTTATTTTTAAGCAGCTTATAAGTTGAAAACTGCTTATAAGTTTTAAAAAAAATAGGTGCAGGGCAACTCTTTTTTTTTCCTTATAAGCTGTTTTCAACTTATAAACTTCGTAAAATAAGTTCATTCAAATAAACTCAACTATTTATTTGAGCTTATTTTAAGCACAAAATGATTTTAAGTTGTCCAGCCAAACACTAAAAAAAAAGTTGAAAACAGATAAAGCCAATTCAAACGGCCTCTATGTCTTTATTATGGAACTGAAAATCATATTGTATATACATAACTGGGAAACATCATAAAGTTTGTTCTTAGCACATGAGGCTATATACATAGAGATGATCATTTGACTAGTTGTTCCTTCTTCCCAGCTTCTTCAAGCTCTCGAAGACCCCCAATCTTTTGTTCAATCTCCTCTATCAGTTCCTCGCGCCACAGCTCTGCTCTCGCTGTTTCTTCAATGTCCTCTTGCTGCACCACCACAAAATTGGATTCATAGTGTCACTTGCTAGACATTTTGCTAGAAAAAAATTCTAGCATTAAGCCTTGTAAAGATATCTATATATCTTGAATAGGGTATTTAGAAATGAGAATTTATGTTGAAACAAATTCAGGCAATTCGAAACTAGCTAATATGTATTCGACATTTATATGCATAAAATTATTTCTGTAAAGTGTCCTTTTAGAAAAGAAAGATGTTCTTTTAACAAAAAAAGCCTCTGCCCACTCATGTATAAGTAACATTGAGCTTTTTTGCATAAAGATTAAGATGGCAATTAACTCTTCAAAAATCTTTTTTCACCTATCAAAGATTAATATTGATGACTCAGGATTATGTAACATTTCTTTTTGGTTAACAAGAAAGGGTAATTTTCCATTTTAAATTTTCTAAACATACATAAAGAAAATATTGTACCTTCTCATAGACCCAATGTCCAGTACCATCACCTCCATCTCCTCTATATTGTTCTGAATCATAGTAGGGATCCTAAAAGAGACATATAAATAATGAGAGAGAAAAAAATACAAGTCTATTTTAATTTCCAAAGACATGACTATTGATGTACTATGGATTTACGGCACTTTTAATGTTTTAAACTTAAGAATGTGCATGTCTTTTAAGCATTTGTTAGCATAGTAGATGTTGGTTGTGCTTATTTTGAAGGAAACTAATTTGGAGAGTTGGTTGAGGAATCAAAGCACCGAAGGAAGGTATTTTTGATGTTCACAGGCTTATCCTACGACTAGTCGTTATCTATACGGGTCGTAAGTATCAATCATCAAAAGACAGAAGAGAAAAAATAAAAGTAAACTGAAGACCACGAGTGAAGTAAACGACTCATTTTCAACCTTACGGGTCTTCAAGAGGAGTCATCAAAGAAGAAGTGAAAGAATGAGGGCAAAGTGAAGAAGACAAGTAAGTTCTACGGCTAGTCTAAATTTCTACGAGTCGTAGAACTCACTCGTAACTTGAAGTTACAAGTGATGAAGAAAGGACAGTGTCTACAACTTGATTTGATGAGTCATCCTCAAAGTTACAAGCCGTAGAGAATGGTCGTGAGGAAGAAAAATTCCTCAGTGCAATGTGAAAGATTACGAGCTGGATCTACGACTCGTCTGAATTGTTACGAACCGTAGAAACGAGTCGTAGACACGAATCGACTTAAGTTTTCTTATGTTTTTCGAATTCATATTTATTTAGGATTGGTTGTCTATAAATACACTCCTTAGGTTTAGATTACTTTATGCACATTTTTGGGTTTAAGAATATAACTTGAACTACTTTGAGCCTTTATTCTTGAATTCGGGTTTTTGTTATCGATATTTTACGTTCGAATTTTATTGAAGATTTTTGGTTTTTCACAATCATCATTGTAAGTTTATGAATTTTTTAATCTGAATATTATTGATTGTGAACACGCACGTAGTTATGAGTAGCTAATTCCACAACTAGGGTTGGGGGAACCATGAAGAATTAAGGACGTAGAACTTAATAAAAAGTAATACTTGAATAGTGTGCATGCATGTATTGTTTTTTCCTTCATTTTGATTGCTTTTTCATAGTGGCCAACGTTAGAACTCATCTTATCCTTACTTGCCAGATCAAGAGGTAACGGATGGGAAAATAGATTAACAACAAGATTTGGGGCTAATCATCCTCATCTAATTAACTTGAATGGATCAAGGAATAGCTAAATTTGGGATCATTGGTAAGGGTTAGAAAAATATACACTCGTAGACGGATCAAGTTGCATAGTGAAATTCACTTATTTATCGGATCAAGGACTTAGGTAAAATTAACTTATCGATTCTACATGTAACACACTAGGAAAGAATTACTAATAAAAAAGTCTACTTAGTTAAGGATTCATGGGGAACATACAAAACCCTAGTTTCACTTCTTATTGATTTAAACCATATTAAACTGTCCTTTCATTCATTGAAGTTTGTTATTTGATTTATTGATTAGTTTTATAAAAATCCCCCCTTTGTTTTTTCTCTTTACGGGAATAACTTGATTACTAAAGCAAATAATAAACGATTAATCTAAAGTTTAAACCATATTCCTCATGGGATCGACAATAACCTTCGTTAGGTTCTATATTTGATTAACGACCGTTTTATACTTCTTTTGGGGGGTGTAATTTGAGTGTATCAACTATGTTGAAAAGTTTACCTTGGTAGAACCGAAGAAACAGCATCCCCAAACAGTGAACATGATGTAAAATGTGTCTAAAATGAGAAAACAAAATTAAATTAGGTGAGGAACATGAATAAATTATAATGATAAATGGAGAAGTAAGGGTTGATATATACTACTCACAAACATTCTTCATGGCTTCATCACTAAGGTGCCAAACAGATTTGTGAGTTATGAGGTCTCTTTGACCTTCTATATGTTCAACTAATACTGCTATTAATGGCCAATTCGGGAGTGCCTTCACTCTAAAATCACAATTTCGTTGAACTTGAATCTAATGATAAAAATTCCCAAAGAAGTTAGAATTAATTATACAAGTACGTTACATGATTCGTGTATGCCATGCAAATGTTGTAATATACCTGGTGCCTCCTGCCTGCATTTTCAAACGCTGAGCTTGAACAATGCCTAAGGTGCTGCCAAAGTGAAAAGAGCTAATTAGGAATAAGAAAATGAATTTGAGATCCAAATAATTATAGAGTTATTGCTTTAACTGATTTAGCGAAAGGGTGACACTCCAATTTAGGACTAGGAATAAAGGATTTGACGACTGTGAAGCTCATTACAGATGATCTCATCTGAGTTTGGGATAATTATTTTGCTTTTCTCTATTCCTTTTATCCTAGTTGTAAGGTTAGGAAAGCACATAAGAAAAGAGTCTCTTGTGCTTTAACTTACTTCTTTATTCCAAATATTATTTTCACTGCCCTGTCACCTTATTTGCTAAGGTTAGATATCACACTAAGTTTTGTTTTGTCCTATTCTTCCAGTACCACACATCATACACATCTCGGATCCGTTCTCTCTCTATATTTTTTTTTATTCTATTTTGTTTCATTTTTACACACTATTGCTCACATGGAGGTTTACTTCTTTTATTTATGGCAGAATACATAAACAGACTTTTAAAGTCATCCACCTAGTTTATTTAGCCATCTTGATTTAGATTTGTTCCAATTGAACATTCGCACTAGTCAAAAAATATATCTATCACACATATTTTTGTCATCAGCTAAAATAAGAGTGTATGTGTTATACACTCGCGAATAACGTGACATAGTAACTAATCAAAAGAAGACATGTAGTATTGGCCCAGAATAATAATTAAAAAATAAATTAAAAAGAAAAATTATGTTTTTACAAAGAAAAAAAAATAAGAAAACCCCTCCTTCCCTTTTTCTTCTTTTGCCAGAACTCTTCCCCCGCCGCAAACACCACACGCCATGCTGTCATTACTGTCCAATTTTACTCTCCTCAAACATATTAGATTTATTGATATCTTTTCTTCTTTTTGTATTGTGAGGTCTTTAGAGTTTGAATATATCAATAATTTTAGAGAAAATTTAAAATTCGTATTAGTCGTGTCAGAAAAATATAATTTCATTAGAAATAATGAACATCAAAGTGAGGAGACGATTGATCACTGGTTGCTTGCTATTTTCAATTTTTTGTAGCTTTATGTCAAGATTTGTGCTTAATATTGCATGTTAATGGAAAGGCATCCCTGACTTCATCTTATTCCCAATTCTTTATTTTTTGCATTTCTTTTGTTTTTAAATTGAGAATAAATTTATGTTTGGGTTTGATTTGACAAAAGAGATGAAGAAGGGAGAGATGTATGGTGGTAGTGGCGATACTATTTTTTACGACGAAAATCCTAAGCTGGCAAATTTGAATGTTGTCGTTGGTCGTTTGAAAGGCTAAGGGAAAGAAAGATGTTGACGATGGTAAACTTGTTGATGGTGACAACAGATTTGGTGGAAAAAATAAGGTGGTGTGGAGAAGAAGTGGTTGGAAATCGAGAAAAAAGGGGAAGGAGTTGTGAATGGTGATGACGTCAATGCATGGTTGCGAAGAAGAAGAGGAAGGATGTGAAGAAGAAGAAGAATGCGAAGAAGGAGAAGGAGAAGGAGTTGTGGATGGTGATGATGTCAATGCATGGTTGCGAAGAAGAAGAAGAAGCAACCTTTTTTTGCTAAATAATGTCCTTTCACGCACCTTTCTGGTGTGTATTACAAACAACACTTTGACATGTCAGCAAAAAGAGTTTAATAGGTACAAATTACTGTTATATAGGTATTCAATAGATACAAGTCTATTGAGGTGTTCAAGTGAAATATGCAAACAACTTTCAGGGTCTATTTATGTATTCTGCTTTTATTAATTTATGTTACTTTCAAAGCTTACTACAATTTCACGACATTATACAATGTGTCTCTCAAAGCATGTGGTTTCAATTTTTTGTTTTCCAAAAGAAAAGTCTTTAATGACTAGTTTTTATCGATTTTATATATAAAACAAATATACTTTTGCTCCTTTACACCTCACGTATTTTTAATCAACTATATATGCTCCATTGCCTTTCATCATTTTTTTTTCATTCTTCTCTTTCTTTAATTTTCTTTTATTTATTATTTTTTTCCTTTTTTAAAAAAGAAAAAACTTTTTTCTCCTTTTCTTTTCTTTTGCTCAACTTCTACTTTTTTTTCTTTTTTTTTCATTCTTCTCTTTCTTTATTTATTTTTCACTTATTGTTTTCTTTTAAAAGAATTACTCTCTTTTTTTCCTGTTTTTTTAAATTCTTATTATTTTTGCTAATGAACCAAAAATTTAGTAATCTGCAAAGAGAATAAACTCAAGCTTTTATTTTCAAGTTAGTCAACAACATTTGTAATAGAAATCGATCACATATCTTATATAGAAAAAATGATGTATGTTAACATTTAATTGATAAAATAGTGTATGGAGAAGAATATTGTAATTTTGAAGAAGTGTTGTCCATGAGACATAAGTTATTTTTTTAAGCCATAAGCACAGAGCTCTAATTTCGCCCAGGACAGTAGGTAATGAAATAGGGAAATTCTTAACTAGGTATCAGGTCAATTGGAATTACTGAACATTTACAAGGATGAGAAAATTTCGAGTATGTTTTTTTTTATACAAGGACTGTTAATGGAACTTCATGTTGTGTACCCAAAGCAGTTCTGATTAAATGAAAACTACACAAAAATATACAGCAAATCTACATATAATAGCTGTTAGCTAACAAGAGAATGGAATACCTACATTATAGGGAAACTCTCTACTCTGCATCAAATCAGCACCCTTTGAAGATGGCTTTCTTGCCAAAGAAACTCTATAAACAGAAGCAAAAGATCCCTCACCCAGTTTCTTTCCCAACACAATATCATCCTGCAAACAAAACAAAGAAGATAAGAAATTGGGTAAAAGAGAGATGACGACCTAACTAATAAACTAACTAACTAATAGGAACAGTATTTGACTTGGGCAGTGTGCTTCTATAAATTATATCACCACACTCCATTACAGTACAGGGTAGTCCTACCCCAACTCCAACAAAAAGATCATGAGCAAAGCTACCGTAAATTGTCCTTGAATTCCATTGTTTCTTCAATCGTATCGACAAAGATAAAGGCTTAAGTTTCAGTTCCGAGTGGAATACTACTCCACCTATGCCCACTGCAGCCATGCCAAACTTTTTTGCTTTCTTTAGCAAGATTTTCTTTTCTTTTCAATTAGTGGCAGTGAATACAGGTGCTCTTGTTTTCTTCTCTTTTTTTTTTGTGGAGGCAAGTGCTTGATTGGATTGGCGAAAATCCATATCCACAAATGACACGTAGTTTAACTCATTAGGTCTGTAAATTAAAGTAAAGGTTTTTTCATCAGCCAGGGCACAAAAATATCTCGTTGTGCTACTTGGCGGCCAAAAGAGTTTGCCCTTGCAATTTCAGTCTACAAGTTTGTTATATTTATATCTTTTGAGTGAAGAAGAGAGGGGTTTTATATAGACATTCTTGAGTCATGTTCGTCACTTTCCATTTATTTATCTATATCCATGTTTATCTATCTATCTATATTATTATAAAAGCACGAATATAAATATTGATTGACCAAAATATCCATTAAAAAATAATTTACGTTTGAGTTAAAATTTCCTCTATCTAAAAAAATACTAATGGGTATAAATATAATTTTGTAGTAGGACAAAACAAAACATATTTGTATTAGGACTGAATTTGTTGTAAGATACATATTATCCTATTAATACTAGGAGCTTAACATTAAATCTATTGTAAGTAAACTATGAATAGAAAATTTTTACACATTTAACAATATTGGTCGATCAAAATATTCATTAATTATTGAACGACTTTTATATCCTTAAGGAGTAAATATTTAATATTTATAACTTTGATTAATTTCAAAGTCCTACATATTTGCATAATAATTTAATAATAATTATTTAAAGAAAATAATAAATGACAATTTTGTCTATTATAGAAAAATAGTAAATGATAATTTTATCTATTACAGAGTGTTTCAATAAAGGAAAAAATATTCAATCAACAATTTAATGAGTCGGATCTCGATTTAGAAATCGAGGTAAGATCCTAGGTATGGTGTCAGGGTGGAATTTTGTGTCGGTGTTGGAGTCAAATTTCAGATCAAGAGTCGAGGTCAGATTCCAGGTCAAGTATTGGAGTGCATCCTTAATCGTTCGTCGGGGTCGAGTGTCCAAATTGAATCTCAGTTCAAAAGTCAGATCTCGTGATTAGGTCCTAATTCAACAGTCGAATCCTGAATTGAGAGTTGGAGTCAGGTCCTAGGTTGGAAGTCGGGATCGGGTCCTAAGTCAGGATTGGGGGTCGGATATCGGAGCCAGATTCCAATTCGCATTTTAGGTCCTGGATCTGATATAATGATGGGCCGAAAGTTGGGGTCGGGTCTCATGTCGGATGTTAGTGTCAGGTGGGATCAGATATCGATTTGAAAGTCGGGTGCAAGGTCGAATCTTGAAAGGGAAGTCGGGTCCCGATCTGAGATTTGAATCGAGTCCTAGGTTGGAAGTTGGTGTCGGAAGTCAGGTCTCGAATCAGTGTCAGGTATTAGGTGTCGACATCAAATTTTGAGGTTGAGTTTCAAGTTGGGTCTGAGGTTGAATGTCCAGAATGGATCTCGGGTCAAAAGTCGGGTCTCTAGTCGAGCCTTGGTTAGGAAGCAGAACTCTGATTCAGATATGGGGTGTTGAGGTCAGATGTTGGGATCGAGTCTTGAGTCGGATGTATGGAGGGACTCTGAATTATTTATCGGGGTTCTCTTTAGTATAATAATTGCTAGGGAGTAATGTGCAAAGCACGTTAATAGACATTAGTACTACGTTAAAAGCATGAACTCCTTAATAAAAGTCAAATTACATAATTACCCCTAACTCATTTAATTAAAATAAAATTATTTAAAATTCTAAAAATATCCCCAACCATTTCATTTAAATTAAATTTCACAACCCTACATATATGGGTGTGCATCATCGGTTCGGTTTTATGTATTATCGGTTCAGTTTATCGGTTTTTGATTTTTAAATATGCTAAACTAATAAGATATTTTTATCGGTATTTTTCGTTAACAGTTCTATTTTTGATTTATCCAATAAGAAAATGGTCATAAAATAAATATATGACTTCTCACTTCTCTAATAATTTGGCACGATGCAGTGAAACAAATAAATCAACTGCAAATGCTTTGATATAGTAAAACAAGAAAGATAATGAGAAATTGCATCAATAAGAACAGATGTAGTACGAATGCTATATCAATTACATGTTACATTCAAAACATAAAATAGAATTTCTTATGTTAATCAAATTACAGATGTTTACAAACTTTCAAAAGCTACAATTACAAACTAATCTTTAGATTTTAAGAAAAGAGTAAAGACTAAAGCGGTGTAAAATAGTACTGTAAAATGGGTAGACTGTGTAGAGTAGTGAAATAGACATATAGTGTATAGTTAGGTTAATATTAAATATTAAATATTAAATATTTATGAAGGGTAAAGTAGTAAATTACTATTGTCTTAATAAGTTATTAGTTTACCCAATAACCCAATACTAAAAACCAAAACCAAACCGTTAACCCAATAATTTTCTTTATAAAGCCATTAAAAATCCGTTAACCGAATAGCCCACTAGCAATAACCCAATAATATTTTTTCAGTTCGGTTTATCAATCAGTTCGATTTTTGTACACCCTATCTACATATCAATTGCAATTTTCTGCAAATACACCAACGAACACTTCGCTCAGACGCAACACTTTTCCAGTAGATGCCCCGAGATCAAGTTTCTTAATAGTTGCATGTTTAATCTCCCCAATAAACAAAAATCACAATGTGGTCTCTCAAACGATCGTCCAGCTTCTCTTTTCGGCAAACAAGTATTGCCTTATTACTTCTAAGTCACCAATTTTTTGCTATTAGCCCCTTACTTCACACAATTTTATTAACGCCATTGTATATTTTTTCTAGAATTCTTCCTTTGCCACTATTCCATTAATCTAAACCGGCCCGGTTAAATCATTGGCGAAATTGTCTGTATAAAATATAAACTATAAGTCTTTTTATATGAAATTTCTATAGTAAAATTCATATGTTTTCACCCTTCTGATTCTCAATTTCACACGGATATAAACTATATTATAGTATTCCTTACTTGAAAGGTAAATATTGTGATAAAAATAACCCTAATATTAAAGAAATATCACACGACAAACAAAATTCACTAGGCACATATTATACCCTATATGGCATAGGGTCAGTTTTAGAACATTAAACGTACCTTAAGAAGTTCATACATTGAATTTATGTTTTTTAGTGCATAACATGTGCCTTGTAAAAAATAAATTGCCTCATGCATAACCTGTGCCTTGGGTGATAAGTTCAATAGTATGAACTTCTTAAGGCATAATGTTCTAAAATTGAACTTATGCCTTGTAAGACATAACTTGTGCATGTAAGTTCAGTTTTAAAATATTATGCCTTGAAGTTTCTAGATTGAAATTGTGTTTCATAAGACATATATTGTGCCTTGGGACATAAGTTTAGTTTTAGAATGTTAATTACTTAAGAAACTCATACATTGAACTTATGTCTTAGGCTTAACTTGTGTCCTGGGCATTAGTTTACTAGTGCTGGACTTGTTCCTTATAGGGCATAACTTTTCCTAGCGATTTTTGTAATGTTAAAGTTAAAGGTTTGTCTTGCAAATTAAATGACACTGAACTTACACCCTGAAGCAGACTTTCTCTAAAAAAGTTTATCTAGCAAAATTAAGTCATAGTTAAAGGTACTTTGGACAATAATTTTTTATTAAATAAATAAGGGAAAAATAAAAGATCACCCTAAATAGGATCGTCCGTGTAAAAATATGAGTCTGCAACCACGTGCGATGCATGTGTCGAGAGACTAGTACTATTTCAAAAGTATGAAGTCCATAACCTGAATGTTAAATTATTGAAATATCTCCAATTTAAAACACCCAATCTAGCACTATATCTTTTATATTTTATATTATATTATATTTATTTAGTTATTCTACATTATATTAAAAGCAGACACCATTTCATATTGAAGGCTTGTAACTTTTCTGAAAAGTTGTGACTTTTTTAAAGAGTTATGACATTTTTGAAGGGTTGTTGTCATGACCCAACCCCGTAGGCCGTGACGGATGCCCGAACTGGACACTCGCGTATACCCCTACTAACTATAAGTAAACTTGTGCCCTGTTTAAGTTATAATGTATCAATAGACACGATAACATATAAGCCGACTAGGCCATCGTAACATATAGGAACAACCATACACACATACATATACAACCCACATACATGTCCACCGACCTGTAAGAGTAAGAACAGTAACATAATATAGTACAGGACCCTCGCCGTACCCGTAAATAGATAAATATATACAACGAGGGTTGGTACCAAAATCTAGGCTCCAGCACAATAGAGCACTTCTTAATTGCTGAGTGGGACTCCTATGCTGGCGGATCCCCAAAATGTGTACTTGTACCTGCGGGCATGAAACGCAGCCCCCCGAAGAGAGGGGGGTCAGTACGACATATGTACTAAGTATGTAAAGCCTAACTTGAAGCATATCTGAAATAGAGAGAGTCAGGGTATAAATACATTACTTAAGAAAACACTGTACCAGTACCTTGTGGATCATGAAAACATGCATGCTCATATTATATAATATAGTTGGCCCCTTCAGGGACTCGGTGAAACATATATATGTAGGGCCATCATAAGTCCCGGTGCCATCAACACCTTATCACATCACATCATATATATATATATATATATGTACCCGGCCCTCTAGTGAGGGACTCGGTGGATAATGCAGTGAACTGCACATGATTACGTACTCGGCCCGGGACTCAGTGAAAGAGGAGTTACAGTATACATGAGTAGAGTAGTGAGTAACCATATGCAATTTAAAATAGTGTCAAAGACTCAATAAAGTAATAAAGAAGGATTGTCATTTGGAAATTAGGACGACAGTCCTATCAATCATCCCTTAAATATCACTATTGATCATATTAAAAGAGCTTTAGAAATCATAGGCATGAATCAAGATGATACAGAATAACACATAAAAGTCAAGGACATTAACTATCAGAGAATATTTAAGAACAGAAATCATGAATCACCCTCGAGACTTATGAATAGAATTACCCCCAAAGATCATATTAATCCTTACTTAATTCTAAGACATGCGAAAAGAAAGAAGGTAATGCTTTACATACTCTCTACTATCCCTCATGTAGTCTTTATATACATATGTACCGAGTAACGTACGGCCCGATCCTTATTAGTAACATATGCCGAGGAACATTCGGCTCGATCCTTATATAGTAACATATGCTGAGGAATGATTGGCCCGATCCTTATATAGAAACATATATCATACTTGGCCCATCAAGGGACTCGGTACCATAAAAATTTCATTATAACATCATAACTTATGTCAAAGACATATCAAGAGAGAAGAAGGGTAGCTTTACATACTTATGCCAAAGATATGCCAAGAGAAATAAGGTAGCTTCACATACCTCTTATGGATTACCCTTCACCACATTCACCTCATCGTCTTTTGAACCTATTTAGCATGAAATAAATACTAAGTTTAATAGCATTTCACTTTCCAATTTCCAACTATACAACCAAGTATCCATAGGAATCATTTTCCTATCCATTTCCCTCGACTAGTTCCGAAGTTACCAGAAATCGGGCAGCATCTCCCCTGTAACTTTCCCTATCCCAATTCTACTCTTAGTATACATATTACCAACAAAAAACAGAAGCTATATACAATCAAATCACTTTAATACAATGAAATCAAAATTCTACACAACTCGCCCACAACCACGATAGCAAAATAGAGGTTTTAATCTTTATTTCGTAAAACCTTTATCCATACAAAATAGAGGGTCATATGGCTATAATAAGAAGTAAACACACCCCTTTTAGAAAAATTTCCATCCCTTCAACACGCAATCCAACCAGCTTCAACCGTAGCACCATAATCACAACACACTACTCGACTTTGATTTAACTCTAACGACTTCAATTTAGTTCGTTTCTAACGTCAAACATCCTTATACAACTTTTCCACTTCCATACTTATTTAATATATTTAATATACTTCATAAAAACATCATAAACTCCTATTTGAAAGTAAAAACCTTACCTTTTCCAAAACTCGCCAAAATGCGCCTCAGAAGTTCTCCTAGTGCGACTGAAACTTCGTGGCTGTTTGTTATCCTTTTGGTGCTGCTTCAAACCATTAATTTATATTAATAACACATTCATACCCTCATGGTATACCCTATATAATTAATTGATGGAATGAAATCGGAGAACTTACCTTTTTTCTCCTAAATTTCGTAGTTCTCTCTCTCTAGCTTAAGGGTTTCTCTTCTTTTTTTTTCTAGAATTTTCTTAGATAAGAATGAATTGTTTGGATAAATATGACCATAAAACATATATATAGGCCACCTTGGGGGTGACATGTGTTATCCCCTTAGTGGTGACACGTATCAATCCCTCATAGGGCCGATGCACCACGCCTCCACTCATGGGCTGCCATGTGGCATGTGGGGGTCCACCCCTTGCTTCAGCTGCTGCCTCCTGGCACTTCCAGCAGCTTCTATGTGTCACTTTCTTTTCCTCCTCGTGGGTTCGTAAACTCTTCTTACTTTACGAACCTATGTAAACCTTCCTACGTAAGCTTGGTATGAACTCAAGCAGTTTAAGAATGTAAGATTTTTAAGTTGGTAGCTTACTAAGTAAGTTGAGTCCTGCGACTCATTACTTGGCCTCCAACTTCTTCCGGATTCTTATAACCCTATTTCCAATCTTCTCTAGTATGGGGTATCACATTCTCCTTTCCTTAGAGTTACTTGATAGTGTTATAGATCATTCGGCTCACATGGTAACTTCTAAGAAGCTTCAGAGCCTTTCAAGAACTTAAGAGCCTTTCAAGAAACTTAAGAAGATTAAGAAGCTTCCAAGGTACAAAAGTACGGGGTATAATATCCTTCCCCCTTTAGAAAATTCGTCCTCGAATGGTAAATAAAAACTTCTTCAAAATCTTACACAGACTATAAGGAAAATTCCTTTCTATTGCAATAACCCATTCTTTCATCAGCATAAGAGTTTCAGAAGTTGGAATTAACGGTAAACATAGGGAATAGGTACGGATGCTTATGCTTTATTTCCTCTTTAGCTTCCCAGGTCATTTTTTCAAGATTCTTATTTCGCCATAACACTTTGATGAAAGCTACGTCCTTAGTCTGCAGTCTCCTAATCCACCGATCCAGGACGATGATAGGCTGCTCTTCGTACGATAACTCCTTTGTGACCTGGATATCATCCGCAGGATATACTCGGGATGGATCACCAACTCACTTGCAAAGCATTGATTTATGGAAGACTAGATGTACTTCTCCTAGACCCGCCGGTAGGTCTAGCTCATAGGCAACCTCGCATATTCGGCGAAGGATCTAGTAAGGGCGAATATATAATGTCGGACTCAGCTTTTCTTTCTTCCCAAACCTCATTACTCTTTTTATAGGCGACACCTTCAAGAAACACCCAATCGCTCACTTAAAATTCCAAAGGTCGACATCGATTATTGGCATATGACTTCTGTCGACTTTGGGCAACTAATAATCTCTCCTGAATAAGATTTACCTCCTCCCCTTCTTATTAAACCATGTATAGGCCTATTAGTCATGTTTTGCCAATGTCAGACTAACCAATGGTGACCTACACTTTTTTCCATACAAAGTCTTATATGAGGCCATCTGGAGACTAGAATGATAGTTAATATCATAAGTAATCTTGACAGGTACTAGACAATTGTTTGAGCTACCTACAGAATCAACCGTATAGGCCCACAACATATCTTCTAGCGTTTAGCTAGTAAACTTAGTATGTCCATCGGTCTGAGGGTAAAATGGTGTACAAAGACCTATTTGTCTTCCAAATCTCTTTGTGGGCTGATCTTCACTAGTTAGCTGTAACTCGGGCTCTGTCGTCTGAAACAATAGCTATGGGAACTCTGTAAAGTCTCACCATTCTATTGATCTATAATTTCACACAATCTCGGCTGTACAGGTAGTCCTTGATTGAAGGAACACGGGCTGATATTATTAATCTACGGATGACATTCCATATAAAATCATCCATCCATGGAGTGAAAAATGAGTCTTATAGCCAAGGTCGTGTTGTGGAACCTTCGACCTTGTGTATTATTTCTTGCCTTCTTTAGATGACATCAACTGGTAACCTTATGGTTTTGGTTTTGCTTTTTGCCCATCAGAGTTGGCTACCGAGTGGTGCTAAAGTTCCCTCACACAATGACCTTCATAGCCGTTCTGTGTTTTGTCTATCACTATTGGTGTAGTGTTGTAGAACTTTGGCATACCAGTGCGCCATTTGTTAGTAACCAGCTACTCTTCCTTGTTTTGCTTAATACCTTTTTACAACTCCCTCAACCCTACTTATAAAACTCTAGGTACATAATCTCGTGTTGTTGCTTCATCATTAGTTTAGATTCTTCCATGGTTCTTTTCCTCAGATTTGGCTCCAATTTTTCTATCACGCGTTACATTGAAATTCTTGCAACAATGTGCGAAGGCACTCAACTTAGCCCAAGATTTATATTAGCGTTGTCTCGCTAGTCTTCAGGTTATGCCTTGCTCTCTCCTCTTTTATCCTACAACCGGTATCGGGGTAGATATTTAGTTCAACCATGAACATGTCCTTTCTGGTCATTTGATTTAGCTTCTCTTTGCATTCCTCTGTAATGTATCCAAAATATCATAACCCCCTTTCCATCATGTACTCCTTCGATTGGTCTTATGCTATATATATATATATATATATATATATATATATATATATATATATATATATATATATATATATATATTCGTAGGTTGCATAACAACTTTTATACAACTGGTATGAGGTAGACGCACTCTTTTCATTTCCTGGTCCATCTTGCTTTACATATCACCTTCACACTAGAACTTTCTCACGCTAACGCTATTTTTTCCTACCCTTTTCTTTTCCTTCCTTCAAGTACTCTTTGGTCTCCTCATTCCCTATCGTAGGAGATTTTCTATTCTTTCTCCTTGCTACTTATATGTCACATATCAGCGGCTAACAACTCTGTTGCCATATCTTAATCTTTACTCAACCATGGCCTTACTACCCTTTACACGGTCCTTAGATCGCTGAGTCTTACTCTCTTATTGTGTGCACCCCTTTTTGTATGCACCCATCCATTAGGGTCTCTGCTAATGGTTCTCTGTACGGTCTCAGATATCATGGATTCTATCCATTTATCGCTAGCCTTTAGCCCTTGCTAACCCATGCCAGCATGGGATTTCTCTTGAAGTTTAAGCATTCCAGTTAATATGTGATAGTGTTAGATAACTTCGTCTCACACTTGTATTTCTCTTGTCCATTTCCCTCCTTTAGGGTTTACCCATGTCATCCTCTGTTTATTTTCAACTTTTTATATGCATATGATTCTGTTCCAATACATTTGACATACGGCACCATATCTATACCTTCTGTTAGATCACCTATACTTTAGATTGCCCCTGTAAGAAACCTTAATACAAACATGGGGTGTTTAGAATTCTCAATAACTAGTACCCAATCTAGTCCAAGTACTGGTACTCGTGTCATATAATTAATATAGTAGTTTATCCAGAGCCACATTCCTTTCCTCCTTACCAACGATTAGCTAGCGCCCCTAATCGTTTCAACTTCTCCATTCGGAAGTACTTGTACTCCAGTGACCCGTGTTTCTAGCTCTGCTATAACACTATCTTCATCCCAGTGGATACCACTTGTTCCTCTTAATAGACTCGCAATACATCAATGGTTTTGCAGAGCTACCTCCCTCATCCTTGAGGGGTCTTTATATTTTCCACGATGGAATCACATATCCACAATACTTCTTTATATCTCATAAGCTTTTATCCTTGTCAGGTACTTGAGGTTAACTTCCAATTCTTCTCAGTCTCATGTCAATTTTACTCTAATAATGGTATCATCTTCTTGCATTTTCGTATTACACCTTCAATTTGTAGCTATCTATTCCTTTTTTCTTCTGATACTCATTCTTAATTGATCATGTCTATCTTGAGTGCTCCCAATAGTAGTCCTTTTATTCTTCTAGTCCATGGCCATTTTTGTGCCCGAGAAGTTTCATGTTACCCCCATTTCCCTTGAGAAAATCGTTCCTTGGTATCATCGACCCTTCTGAATCCTTCTAGTATGTTATCCAATATATATAAAGCACATGATTCTAGACAGCCCATAAGTTCATGTCTTCCGTCCACAAGTTATTTTAGTCGCTTAATAACCAATAAAAGGTTACCATAAAGCATCCTCTAACCACTACCAGAAGGAAATTAAAATCCAATAAGCACCACAATATTGTTTAGTGCCTAATTCGTATGGTTTCCCTCTAGGTTCATTCTTGAGTCGTGAACAAGTTATCTAGTTCACCACTAATGGTTGAGGGTTCTGTATTTCGCACCAAAGTGGAACCCAATTGCTAGACACCTTGCCCTCCAACAAGAGTTTTCCTCCGACCTAAAACTTCCTAAGTAAACATGGGGCCCCCTTACCAACAACCCGGAAGGTACCCTTATAGCTTTAGCTTATCATAATAGGGGTACTCGGTATCAACTTCCAAGCCGTATGATAAACTTATAGTTCCTTCCCCTTTTTTTTTAGAAAATTTTGGCAAAGTTTCCTCTATATTCCTTACTATCCCAAACCTGCACTTAGGAAATACCAACAATGCCATGTAAGGCCGACGTACATATACATCCATATCATATCATATTACAGCCACAATGCCTCAAGTGCCAATATATACATATGTTTATAGCATCTCATATCCCAGTCGCATAGGGATTCTTACATTAGGCCAAAACAAAAATAACAAATATCCCCATATAGCCAGCAAAACTATACTTATCACTCCCCTATACCTGTGAGCAATCAGTCCCCAGTTCGACCTAGTAACCTAGGAGGTAAAGTGTGCTCCCCGTCTTTATCCGTTTGCTATCTACTTGTCTTCCCTTCGTCATCTTCATCTATTGAATCCAGAAGACATAGATAACTAGGTAACCCCTGGTTTATCGAAGACTAAGATAGCGGGCTCGAATATGCTGTAACACTTACCGTAGGAGCCGGCCTGATATAGTGCTCTGTCATAAGAACCACTGGCGTGGCTTTCAAAACCATTTCTCTGGTCATCAAATGCTTTGGGGAATTTGAAATTGGACCCTCTGAGGGATCGGTCTCAATAGCATCTTGGGATCTTCCAAAGGATCGGTCTTAGGAGAGTAATTGGGACTCCGCTGCTTGGTCCTGGAGACTGAGGTCCCATGTGTACCCTAGGGGCCTTCTCTGCACCCCCTCCACTATCCAGTGCTGGACTTTTCATTATTCACCTCAGCCTATACCCACCTGCAAGAAAAGAGGTTAGATACATGCTTCCCTTAAAGGTATTACCGTACACCTCATAGTCCGTTAGGGATGGATTATCCTAATAGAACAGTTCTATCGCACGATCTAAGACAAGAAAGTAAGATAACACCCTAAATTTCCGGTATCTTCCTATTTATAAATGTGGTGCACAACACAATGATAAATAAGACTCTACTAGACACGGTCTGTGGACATTCCATGGGAGGACAACTTTGATACCACTTCCATCATGACGCAACCTTATAGGCCGTGACGGGTGCCCGAATAGGACACTTGCTATACCCTTGCTAACTATAAGTAAACTTGTGCCCTATTTGAGTTATAATGTATCAACGGGTACGATAATATATAAGCCGACGAGGCCATCGTAACATATAGGAACAATCGTACACACATACATATACAACCCACATACATGTCCACCGACCTCTAAGAGTAAGAACAGTAACATAAGGCGGGATAGGGCCCTTGCTGTACCCATAAACAGATAAATATATATCGAGGGTTGGTACCAAAATCTAGGCTCCGGCATAATAGACTACTTCTTAATTACTGAGTGGGACTCCTACGCTGGCAGATCCCCAAAGTGTGTACCTGTACCTGCGGGCATGAAACACAGCCCCCTAAAGAGAGGGGGGTCAATACGACATATGTACTGAGTATGTAAAGCCTAACTGGAAGCATATTTGAAATAGAGAGAGTCAAGGGGACAAATACATTACTTAAGAAAACACTGTACCAGTACCTTGTGGATCATGAAAACATGCATGCTCATATTATACAATATAGTTGGCCCCTTAAGGGACTCGGTGAAACATATATCTGTAGGGCCATGATAGGGCCTAGCGCCATCATCACCTTATCATATCATATCACATTATATATATATATATATATATATACATACCCGACCCTCTAGTGAAGAACTCGATGGATAATGCAGTGAACTGCGCACAATTATGTACCCAGCCCCAACTCGATGAAAGAGGGGTTACAGTAAACATGAGTAGAGTAGTGAGTAACCATATGTAATTTAAAATAGTGTCAAAGACTCAATGAAGTAATAAAGATGAATTGTCATTTGTAAATCAAGGCAATAGTCCTATAAATCATCCCTCAAATATCACTATTGATCATATTAAAAGAGCTTTAGAAATCAAAGGCATGAATCAAGATGATACAGAATAACTCATAAAAGTTGAGGACATTAACTATCGGAGAATCTTTAAGAACAGAAATCATGAATCACCCTCGAGACTTATGAATAGAATTACCCCCAAAGCTCATATTAATCCTTAGTTAATTCTAAGACATGCGAAAATAAAGAAGGGACTGCTTTACATACTCTCTACTTTCCCTCATATAGTCGTCATATACATATGTGCTGAGGAACGTATGGCCTGATCCTTAGATAGTAACATATGCCGAGGAATATTTGGCCCGATCCTTATATAGAAACATATGCCAAGGAACGTTCGGCCCGATTCTTATATAGTAACATATATCATACTTGGCCCATCAAGGGACTTGGTACCATAAACATTTCATCATAACATCATAACTTATGTCAAAGACATATCAAGAGAGAAGAAGGGTAGCTTTACATACTTATGCCAAAGACATGCCAAGAGAAAGAAGATAGCTTCACATACCTCTTATGGATTACCCTTCACCATGTTCACCTCGTCGTCTTTTGAACCTATTTAGCATAAAAGAAATACTAAGGGTAATAACCTTTCAATTTCCAATTTCCAACTCTACAACCAAGTATCAATAGGAATCGTTTCCCTATCTATTTCCCTCGACTAGTTCATTACTTGTTCCAAAGTTACCAGAAATCAGGCAGCATCTCCCCTGTAACTTTCCCTATCCCAATTCTACTCTTAGTAGACATATTACCAACAACAACCAGCAGCTATATACAATCAAATCACTCCAATACAATGAAATAAAAATTCTACACAACTCACCCATATCCACGATATCAAAATAGAGTTTTTAATCTTTGTTTCATAAAACCTTTAACCATATGAAATGGAGGGTCATGTGGCTTCAACCAGAAGTACCATAATCACAACACACTACTCGACTTTGATTTAACTCTAACGACTTCAATTTAGTTCGTTTCTAATGTCAAATATCCTTATACAACTTTTCCACTTCCATCCTCATTTAATATATTTAATATACTTCATAACAACATCATAAACTACTATTTGAAAGTAAAAACCTTACCTTTTCCAAAACTCGCCAAATCGCACCTTGGAAGTTCTCCTAGCGCGACTGAAACTTCGTGGCTGTTTGTTATCCTTTTGGTGCTGCTCCAAACCATAAATTTACATTACTAACACCTTCATACCCTCCATTTCATGATGAACTCGATGGATAATGCAGTGAACTGCGCACAATTATGTACCCAGCCCCAACTCGATGAAAGAGGGGTTACAATATACATGAGTAGAGTAGTGAGTAACCATATGTAATTTAAAATAGTGTCAAAGACTCAATGAAGTAATAAAGATGAATTGTCATTTGTAAATCAAGGCAATAGTCCTATAAATCATCCCTCAAATATCACTATTGATCATATTAAAAGAGCTTTAGAAATCAAAGGCATGAATCAAGATGATACAGAATAACTCATAAAAGTTGAGGACATTAACTATCGGAGAATCTTTAAGAACAGAAATCATGAATCACCCTCGAGACTTATGAATAGAATTACCCCCAAAGCTCATATTAATCCTTAGTTAATTCTAAGACATGCGAAAATAAAGAAGGGACTGCTTTACATACTCTCTACTTTCCCTCATATAGTTGTCATATACATATGTGCTGAGGAACGTATGGCCTGATCCTTAGATAGTAACATATGCCGAGGAATATTTGGCCCGATCCTTATATAGTAACATATACCAAGGAACGTTCGGCCCGATTCTTATATAGTAACATATATCATACTTGGCCCATCAAGGGACTTGGTACCATAAACATTTCATCATAACATCATAACTTATGTCAAAGACATATCAAGAGAGAAGAAGAGTAGCTTTACATACTTATGCCAAAGACATGCCAAGAGAAAGAAGATAGCTTCACATACCTCTTATGGATTACCCTTCACCATGTTCACCTCGTCGTCTTTTGAACCTATTTAGCATAAAAGAAATACTAAGGGTAATAACCTTTCAATTTCCAATTTCCAACTCTACAACCAAGTATCAATAGGAATCGTTTCCCTATCCATTTCCCTCAACTAGTTCATTACTTGTTCCAAAGTTACCAGAAATCAGGCAGCATCTCCCCTGTAACTTTCCCTATCCCAATTCTACTTTTAGTAGACATATTACCAATAACAACCAGCAGCTATATTCAATCAAATCACTCCAATACAATGAAATAAAAATTCTACACAACTCACCCACATCCACGATATCAAAATAGAGTTTTTAATCTTTGTTTCATAAAACCTTTAACCATATGAAATGGAGGGTCATGTGGCTTCAACCAGAAGTACCATAATCACAACACACTACTCGACTTTGATTTAACTCTAACGACTTCAATTTAGTTCGTTTCTAATGTCAAATATCCTTATACAACTTTTCCACTTCCATCCTTATTTAATATATTTAATATACTTCATAACAACATCATAAACTCCTATTTGAAAGTAAAAACCTTACCTTTTCCAAAACTCGCCAAATCGCACCTTGGAAGTTCTCCTAGCGCGACTGAAACTTCGTGGCTGTTTGTTATCCTTTTGGTGCTGCTCCAAACCATAAATTTACATTACTAACACCTTCATACCCTCGTGGTAGACCCTAGATAATTAATTCATGGAATAAAATTAGAGAACTTACCTTTTCTTCTCCCAAAATCCGTAGTTCTCTCTCTCTAGCTTAAGGGTTTCTCTTCTTTTTTTTCTAGAATTTTCTTGGATAAGAATGAATTATTTGGATAAATATGACCATAAAACATATATATATAGGCCACCTTGGGGGTGACATATGTCATCCCCTTAGTGGTGACACGTATCAAGCCCTCATAGGGCCGACGCACCACGCCTCCACTCATGGGATGCCACATGGCATGTGGGGTCCACCCCCTTGCTTCAGCTGCTGCCACCTGGCACTTCCAGCAACTGCCATGTGTCACTTTCTTTTCCTCCTCGTGGGTTCGTAAACTCGTCTTACTTTACGAACCTATGTAATTCTTGCTATGTAAGCTTGGTATGAACTCAAGTAGTTTAAGAATGTAAGATTTTTAAGTTGGTAGCTTACATAAGTAAGTCAAGTCCTATGACTCATTACTTGGTTTCCAACTTATTCCAGATTCTTATAATCCTATTTTCAATCTTCTCTATTATGGGGTATCACATTCTCCTTTCCTTAGGGTTACGTGATAGCGTTATAGATCATCTAGCTCACATGGTAACTTATAAGAAGCTTAAGAGCCTTTCAAGAACTTAAGAGCCTTTCAAGAAACCTAAGAAGCTTAAGAAGCTTCCAAGGTACAAAAGTACGGGGTATAACAGTTGTGACTTTTTCGAAAGATTATGACTTTTCAGATAAGTTACAATAAGCACATGTTCACTACTATTTCTTAATTATAAATAGAGGCTCTACAAATTTTTTAAGTTTTCTATTCTTCTTCTTTCTTCAAACACCCAATTAAGTAAATTTTGTATATTTCATACTATATTTATTTATTTATTTATTTATATTATATTAAAATAAGACATCTTGTCACCTTAAAGGGTTGTGATTTATTCAAAGAGTTGTGACCTTTTTTAAAGGATTGTAACTTTTCTGAAGGGTTGTGACTTTTCGGATTAGGTGCAATAAGCACATAGTCCTAATAACCTTCGTTGATTATAAATAGAGGGGTTCCTCACATTTTTAAACTACAAATTTTTAAATTTTTTTATTCTTCTTTCTTCAGACACCAAATTTTAATTTTTTTAAAAAAATATATTGGGGGATAGGTAAGGGGAAAAGGGGAGGGTATTACAATGTGGGAAATCGAACACCCAATTTAGTATATCTTCTATATTTTATTATATATATATATATATTTATATATTTATATTATATTATATTAAATGAAGACACGTGTGTAATTCAGAGATTTTAAGAGTGACTTTTTATTTTTATATATCACAATTAATTTTAAAATGAGAAAAAAGTCATAAAAAGGAGAAAAAAGAAATGTAATTGAGGTCATAGAGAGGTGTCACATCACCTTATATGTATTTAGCTTTATATTATGAATATATATATAGATGTTTACGGATAATGATTTCACAACTTTCAATCTGCACACAGTTAATAAACATAAGAAAGTTTGCATCCATTATTCATAGAAATTTATATTTTATTATTCCATTTATAATTGTTTACTTAAATTTTTGGTTAAATAATATTGACATTATTTTAAAAATAGTGTACCACATGATTTGGCATTTACGTGCAATGCACGTTAATCAAGACTAGTTTATCTGATAAAACTCATAACAAATAAGGCCCCTTGGGTCGATTGTTATATATCAAAAGTCAAAAAAAATTTAAAAGGGAGAAAAAATATAGATATATTATTTAAGGAACAAAACAACACCCATATAACATTAGTTTACCCTTTTCTATACATAGTAATAGAATTCTACAAAACATAATAAATCGAACAAAGTAATTACGTGTCATGTCCCAATTTCTAGGGCCGTGATGACACCTGCTAACAACCACAAGCAAATAAGCCTAACCCTTAATCCATAGCCTTGAACCAGAGGCAATGGGCTATCAAGCAAAAGATGAATAATAAAGCAGAAAATAATAAGAAGAAGAAGAGAGAGAAAAACTAAAATAAATCACAAAGAACCACCCCAAGACCTGACCTCCGTCGGTAATCGAGCACCTAAATAAAAATACAAATACAAGGAATTTCAAATACAAAATACGTACAGAAAATCTTCGAAAATAAGCAAATACTGGTCCTAGTCCAACATAGATGGAAATCGGTACTCCGAACGCTGGGATCTCACCAAATCTCCGAATCAAGTTTCTCCATACCAATCCAAATCAACGGCGATAACCCGTACTATGATATGCAGAGGAAAAAGTATAGTATGAGTAACAAACGAATGGTACTCAGTAGGCATAGGCTGACTGAGCTCCATAGATAAGGCAAGTATAAATCACAGGTAATCAGGTAAATATAGCACAAGTAAACAATTAAGATCTAACACAAGGTAAAGCAGGAAATGAGAGCAAAGAGGTAGGATTTATATGAATATAGGAAACAAAGTCAAAGAATGCATCTGCAAGCGCAAGCCACAACCTATTTACAGTGAGGAGGCACCTAAATGAGCCAACTAATCAAGTACGGAAGCACTGTCTACCACCACTAATAACATACCACCTAATGCCAAACCAACTAAGTCTAACAAGAAACACCAACAATAAAAACCTAGATTAATACACCCTGCAAACCAACTACAAGTACGACAAGAGATAAGAACAGGTATAATCAGACAATAACCGACTGGGTGTACATACCCCAGAAGGTACAAACAATGACAAACATACCCCTGGCCCCTATAAACCGGGGGACCACACGAAACAAGTATACTAGAGATAGGCAATGCTAATGAATGTAAGTTTGTTGTAAAAACCATTAACATTATTGGTGGCTCTCAATGATCAACAACAATAAGTGTATAGACCCACCTCGGCCCTTGGCCTGCCAGGTGGGACCCATATGGCTCCCTCATCTAATTGTGTGGTGCACTGGCTAGAAGGGGTCCATAGGGGACATGGAAAGTCGATATACACTACCTTGGCACCAACTAGCTCTTACATAGACATATAGTATCCCCGATGTAATGAACCGTTTGGTAATTTTGAGAACGAGTCCTCTTTCTTTCATAGAAGATCCTTTTCGTAAATTTAACTTAAAATTTTTGGATCTTTCGGTAACTTTGGTTAATTAGTTGGGGATAATTTTAGAGAATTAATTTAATTGATGGGCTAAAGTGTTAATTTATTTAATACTCTATACCACTTTTCTTATATTTATTAAAATATGTTAGTAAGGTTTGTAAATTTTAATACATAATTAGTTTGGAGAAAGAAAAAAGTTATATATATATATATAATCCGATGGCTTAATTCCATCATATGTAACGAGAAAAAGAGAACAGCAATGCAGAAACAAACACAAAACCTGGAGAGAAAAAAAATACGGAGGAAGAAAGAAAAGAAAGGGGAAAAGAAAAATAAATGAGAAGATAAAAATAAGGATTTTTATTCCAAAGAGTCAAGGTAACATGAGCCGACTTAGTCATTTAATCCATGATAACCCAAATTGAATCATGTTGCTTCTTAGTACGAGGCAAACCCGTTACAAATTTCATATTCACATCTTCCCACTTCCACGTAGGAATTTCAATGTCTTGAGTCAAACCTCCTGATCTTTGATGTTCAACTTTAACTTATTGGAAATTTGAACACATAGCTACGAACTCCGCTATATCCTTCTTCATACCATTCCCATGCAGGGATTTACTAATAGCAGTACCAGGAAGCTCATTTGCAAGAAGTTGCAAATGACCTTCACTAGATTTCAACATATTGATAGTAGTACCAGGAGCTCCGGCGCCACCACAGTCCTCTTGACGACTTTTTGAATTTGAGATTATTTGTGAAGATTTGAAGTACCTTAGGTGTCTAGGAAGGTGCGTACCACTATTGTGGTCCTTTTGACATTGGTCTCGCACCCCATAGTTGGCCGTAGCTCTGGCGCCACCATGGTTGATAGTGTTACAGGCGACATTCAAGTGTTTTGGTGAGGATTCGAGGTCGCGCTTGGTGTTCTAAAGCTACTCAATATCATGAGGAATAATTTGGCATTGACTTTGATCCATTATCCTCGCCGGACCTCCGACGCCGCCATTATTTTTTTCATCGGAGTTTGTTCCTCCGGTGAACTTGTGAAAATTCATGGTGTTCCTTTGTTGATCATATCTTATAGAGGTACTCAATTTAGTTCACATTTTTGGAAGTCATTTCAAAAAGGTCTTGACACTAAAGTAAAGCAAAGTACTGCTTTCCATGCTCAAACCGATGGACAAGCCGAAAGAACAACTCAAACCTTGGAGGATATGTTAAGGGAATGTGTGATTGATCTTAAAGAAAGTTGGGATGACCATTTTCCATTGATTGAGTTTGCCTACAATAATAGTTATCACTCTAGCATCCAAATGGATCCTTCTGAAGCCTTGTATGGGAGAAGATGTAGGTCTCCGGTGGGGTGGTTTGAAGTAGGTGAGATGGCATTGATTGGTCTAGATTTGCTAGTTGATACAATGGACAAAGTAAGGCTTATAAGAGAAATATTGAAAATGGCTCAAAGTCATCAAAAGTTCTATTCGGACACTAGGAGGAAAGAGCTTGAATTTGATATGGATGATATGGTATATTTGAAGATTTCACCTATGAAAGGGGTAATGCGGTTTGGTAAGAAAGGTAAGTTGAGTCCTAGATATATAGGACCTATAGGATATTGAAGCACATTGGCAAAGTAGCATATGAGTTAGACTTGCCACTTGAGTTGGCTTTGGTTCATCCGGTATTTCATGTGTCAATATTAAGGAAGTTTGTGGGTGATCCAAATTCTATTGTGCCAATGGAGAATGTAAGTATTGAAGAGAATTTAACTTATAAGGATGTCCCAATTGAGATGTTAGACCGGCAAGTGAAGAGTTTAAGAAATAAAGATGTTGCATCCGTCAAAGTGTTATGGAGTAATCAACAAGTAGAGAGTGCTACGTGGAAAGCAAAATCAGACATGATGAAGCGTTATCCGTATCTCTTTCCTTTCACTCAAGCTTAAAGGTACTAAGTTATTCATGATCAAATCGATTAAAATTCTATGTTTTAGTTCCATATGTCATTCATATGTATGCATGATTTATGAAAATGATTATTTTCTCAAGGACTATGTCTTATGTTAAGTATGAAGTTCACATGTTCTATGCCTTTTTCAAAGTGTCGTCATATCCATGTTGGGTTTCTAAGTACTTTTTCCATGTTCTTCCTATATTAGTTGGATCTCATTCGAGGACGAATGTTCCCAAGGGAGAGGTATTGTAATATCCCTCAAAATCCTTATAAGTGCCTTAAGAATTCCTTGGGATTAGGCCGCTCATGTAATGCATTATTCTTAATCTTTTTGGAAAATCTGGGTTTGGAATAACGATCAGGTGGACTAAACCTACAGGAGAATAGTTTTGGTGGATTTTTAGGACCCATATATCGAAAGATAGATTTTTCAAGGAACTGCGCAAACCAATAAGGTGAGTGACAAGTACACATCGCGGACTTGCTTGTCTCCGCATCGTGGACCTAGCGATGATTTTTTGACCAAAGTATTATGGAGGAATCAATAAGTAGAAAGTGCTATTTGGGAGGTGGAGGCGGAGGCAGATATGATGAGATGATACCCGTACCTCTTTTCCTGTACTTAATCCTAAAGTAGTAAGTTATTCTTATTCAAGATAAATTGAACTCTTACGTATTCAGTTCCTCCTATGTCTTTCATATGCATGCATGTTCAAGAAAAAGTTGATTTTTAGTCATGATTTTATGTTAGGTTGAAGTTTTCATGTTCCATGCATTTTAAGGTGTCATCATGTTCATATTGGGTTGCTAGTCCTCTTTCCGTGTCCTCCCTATGAAAATTGGAATTCGAGGACAAATATTCTCAAGGGGGAGATATTGTAAGACCTCAAAAGTCAGAGAGTTGGAACCCAAAAGAAATACTTCAAAACTTTTACTGACTTTAGCCTTACGAGCCACTCTACGATTCATAAACAGTACGACCATTTGTAAAAACAAGTCCTGGTGTGACCCTTAGCAGTTGGACATGACCAACCAAAAAAAAGGTCTTACAACTCATGTTTATAGTCCATAATCCCTTAGAAGACCCGTAGGAAGTACCCGTTGGAAGACTTTAGAGGCCTTGTTCAGAGATCACTCAAGTCCAAGTCTACGACTTGTCAGGATGGGTTGTAGAAGTTGTTACGGGTTATTAGAGTGACTCATGACAAAACTCTAGCGACCCTTAGAATTTGCAGTTTTTTCAACCTGTAGGACGGGCCCCAATGACGACTCATAGAAAAGTTCACGGCCGTAGGAATGACCTATTCTCCAACTTCAGAGACTCAAATTTTTAGGCCTTTCCTTAGACCTGCAGGATGAGTCATATTCAATGACTCATCATTCCTTCGACGACCCATAAAAGGTGATCTTTAGGGTCAAGTTTTAGTTTTAATGAGAGGTATTTGTATCATTTTCTAAGTCCAGTTCAATGAATATAAACACAATTAGGGAAAATTTCAACCCTATAAGTACCCAATTCTTTGAAATCCCGTCATTCACAAGATATTCTTCTAAAATTTCCCAAGGTAAGAGCTCTCAAAGTGTTTCAAGGTTTCTGTCTAAATGCAAGTTAGGCTTCTAGATTTCTTCAAGGTTCTTCTTCAATTCTTAAGTGAATTCACTCAGTGTATGTGGGGATTGGTTTGTAGGTTCCTTTCACCCATGAAGTTCCAAGGTTTTCTCAAAGTACTCATTCAATTTACAATTGATTATGAACCCTAGTTTTGATAAATTAGATTGGCTGATTAAATTCCATTTTTAAATATTATCAATGATCATTACATGCATGTTTTCATATAAATTGCATGATTTTAAATTGAATTATGAATGCCCATACATAAAACTATTTCCAAGGTGAGTTTATGAGTTGAAGATGATTTTATGAGTTAATCATGAGTTCACTGATTTTCAATGGAAGTTTCTATGAGTTAAAACTGAGATTATGATTTTAAAGACGGTGTTATGATGATGATAAAAGTTAAGATCAAAGATTTTATTATGGTGTGATAATTACAATTCTCACACAATAAGTATAATTCTCACTGAAGCTATGGATTCTTATGAATCACTAAGTTAATGATCTATTCTAAATATGTTTTAAAGATGGATTGATAGGCAATTACTATCTTTCCAATTTTTTTGTTATGATCATGTTTTTATGATTTTTCCTTGGGATATTGACTAAGCATCGATAGGACTTCTAGGTAGGGTTGGCTCTGGTAACAAAATTAGTTACCAAATGGAATCCTAGTAGAAACCTAAAGTCCCAAAATACGTTGTTCGTGTAGGTTGCCTTCATAGTCCAGCTAGTGGATCAACATATAGCATAGTTGAGATGAGTAACATGATGAAGTATACCTTGGAAAGGTATCCCCCCTTCTCGATGAGGGTTTTATTGGATTCCATGTAATAACTTGCATGGTCTTGGATGTCGGTTAAAGGTCTTATCCCACACAAGTTGAATTTAAGCTATGAGTTTTAATATGAAGTTGTATGATATGCATTGACCATGATTTTTATATGTTTTCAAATTCTTTTAAGCTCTATTCCTTAGCAATATGATTATTCATGCATCCTATGACATATTGATTGCGTCCTTTTACTTGTTCTTGCATACCTCACATACTTCATACATTCAAATGTACTAACACATGTTTTCCCTATATGTAGGAATAGATGGCACACATGACCATTCTATCCGTGGCTAGAGTTGATTAGATTTCACGGGTTGGTGAGTCCTTATCTTATCAAAGGAAATGGCTATGTTTCTTATTTCTATTAATTTGCTTACTTCTATTATTTAGGGGAGCTAGGCACTTGTATTAAGCCTCCATCAAAGACTAGACTAGAGGCATGTGTCAATGGCTTACGATGTAGTCTAGTTTGGACGTCTAGGGAGTTGATTTTCCTTAGTCCCATTCCCTTGTGATAAATACTTTTGCTTATCTTTATCATGTTCTTTACCTTACATATGTGATGCATGCTAACATGGCTTATGGTTGGGGTCCCTCACATCCTGATTGCCGTGTAAAGGCTTGGCCCAAGTTCGGGTCATGATAAACTTTGTATCAGAGCACAAGATTTAGAATATTCCTAGAGAGTCTAACATGCCACATTAAGTAAAGTCTTATTCATTAGTGTGAAGTGCGCCACATCCATTAATAGGAGGCTAGGAAATATCTTAAGAAAAACCTCACTTATAGAGTGGCTAAGTATTTTCTCTTTAACGCTTGTTCTTTGCGATTTTCAAAATAATCCTTCATGAAGATACCCCTGTAGAAGGAATATGGCCAAAGAGGAGAAACAAGCTCTGAATGGCTCTTTGAATGATCAAGTTTCCAATGTCGAGTTCTAAGCGGCCTTTCAAGTACTTGCTTAAGCCGTTATGGCTCAAGTTTACTGTGAGGTAGTGGCTCTCGCGAACCCAAAAAGGGGTACAACTGTAACAAGAGCTCTTGATTTCATAAGGATGTATCCTCCGAAGTTTTAGGGTTCTAAAATTGATGAGGATCCACAAGGGTTTATTGATAACATCGATAAGATTGTTGAGAACATGGGGATTAGCTCGGTTGAGAGGGAGGAGCTAGCTATGTATCAATTGAGGAGCGTTGCTCAAATTTGGTTTGATTGATGGAAAAGTGAGAGGCCTAGAGAGGCGAAACCCGTGACTTGGGATGAGTTCAAGGGGGTATTTCTTAATCGCTTTTTCCTGCTCGAGTTGAGGGAGGACAATGTGAAAGATTTCACCAACCTTAAGCAAAGTTGTATGAGTGTGAGGGAGTATTCTCTCAACTTTACTCAATGATGAAAATATGCTCCATTCATAGTTGCCGACTCAAGAACTCCGCAAGTTAATATTGGGTGTGTCGGATATGGTCTCAACGGATTGCAAAAAGGCTATGTTGATTTGGGATATGGATATATCTAGAGTCATGACCTATATCTAGAGTCATGACCTATGTAGAGAAAATAGAGGGTGAAAAGCTAAAGATGGAGAATAGAGAGTCCAAAAGGCCAAGGACTATTGGTAATGAATTCTTTCATTCTAAGTCCGAAAGTGGTGGAAACCCCCGTTTTTGCCAAAAGTACTCCGGCCAAGGGTATTCTAATGACACTACTACAAGTTTGACAAAGATAAAGTGCCCAACCCTAAGCTGAGAGGTGGTCCTCCTATTGGCCAAACTACTCCCACTTGCAAGAAGTGTGGTAGGAACAACAAGGGTGAATGTCTAGTATGTTTGAATGTGTGCTACTGATGTGGTAAGCTGGGTGATCATGCTAAAGAATGCAAGGGCAAAGATGTTTGTCCTCAAGGCCAAGTTGCTCAAGGTGCCCAAGTACAACCTAAGGGTGGTCAATACAACAATAGGTTTTATTCTCGCCATGGTAAGTAAGAGGTGGAGGAGACTCATGATGTTGTTATCGGTATGTTACAGGTCTTTCACTATGATGTTTATACTTTGTGTGATCCGGGTTCGAACTTGTCTTTTGTTTCCCCTTTTGTGTCCATGATATTTGATGTTAGTCTCGAGATATTGTTAGAGCCTTTATTTGTGTATACTCCCGTAGGTGATTCGGTTGTGGCTAAAAGAATTTATAGAATTTGTCTGGTTACGGTCTTTCATAAATTACTCTATCTGATCTAGTTGAGCTTGAGATGACCGATTTTGATGTTATCCTTGATATGGATTGGCTATATGCATGTTATGCTTCTATTGATTATAGAATCCAAGTAGTTAAGTTCAAATTCCCAAATGTATCGATCCTAGAATAGAAGGATGATAATTTTGTGTTCAAAGGTCAATTCATTTTATTCTTTAAATCTCAAAGAATGATTTCCAAGGGTTGCATTTATCGTCTTGTGAGGTATAGGAATGAAAATTTTGAATCCTCTACTCTAGAGTCGATCCCCATTGTGAATGAGTTTTCGGATGTGTTTCTCGATGATTTACCCGATGTTCCTCCCAAAAGGGAAATTGACTTTGACATAAATGTTCTTCAAAGTACTCAACCTATTTCCATTCTTTCTTACCAAATGGCCTAGACAAAATTAAAGGAGGTAAAGTATCGATTGAAAGACTTGTTAGACAAGGGTTTCATTAGACCAAGTATCTCCTCAAGAGGTGCTCCCATTTTGTTTGTATGAAAGAAGAATGGTTCATTATTATGTGCATTAACTACTGATAATTAAATAAAGTAACCAACAAGAATAAATACCTAATTTCAAGGATAGATGATTTGTTTGATCAATTTCAAGTGGCAAGTTACTTCTCTAAGATAGGTCTTCATTCCGGTTATCACAAATTGAGGGTGAGAGAATGTGATATTCCTAAGACAATATTTTGAATAAGGTATGGCCATTATGAGCTTCTAGTTATGTCATTTGGCTTCACCCATGTCCCCACAACTTTCATAGACTTAATGAATAAGGTATTCAAGCAATATTTGGACACGTTTGTGATCTTATTTATTGATGACATTTTGGTTTACTCTTGGGATGAGGATGAGCATACTAACCACTTGAGAATTGTGTTGCAAACTCTAAGAGACAAACAACTATTTGCAAAGTTCAACAAATGTGAGTTTTAGTTAAGGGATGTGGCTTTTCTTGGTCACATTGTGTCCGGTGAAGGGATTATTGTTGATCCTAAAAAAACCGAGGTAGTTAAGAATTGGCCTAGACCCTTTTCTCCTTCGAATATTAGGAGTTTCTTGGGCTTAGCTGGATAATATAGGAGATTTGTGGAAGTATTTTCATATATCTCATCACTTTTAACCAAGTTAACTCAAAAGAAGATGAAATTTCAATAGTCGGAAGCTTGTAAAAAGAGTTTTCAAGAGTTAAAAGATCATCTCACCACCACTCCTATCTTGACCTTGACGGAAAGGTCCAAAGTTTTTGCGGTATATTGTAATGCTTTAAGGGTTGGTCTTGGTTGTGTATTGATGCAACTGGTAAGGTAATAGATTTTGCTTCTAGGCAACTTAAGGTTCATGACCAAAATTATCCCATCCATGATCTTTAATTAGTGGTAGTTGTGTTTGCCTTAAAGGTTTTGAGAGACTTTCTTTATGGGTTCCATGTGGATCTATTCACCGACCATAGGAGCTTACAATATATGTTTAAGAAAAAAGATTTGAACCTTCGGCAATAGAGTTGACTTACATTATTGAAGGCTATGACATGAGTGTGTTGTATCATCCGAGCAAGGCCAATGTAGTTGTCAATGCATTAAGTAGACTATCTATAAATAGTGTGGCACATGTTCAAGAAGGTAAGAAGGAATTGATTAAAGATGTTCATAGATTGGCATGTGTAGCTGTGTATTTGCTTGATTCTAATGATGAAGATGTTCTTGTCAATAATGGTTTGGAATTATCTCTTGCAGTGAATGTTAAGGCTAAGCAAGACAAAGATCCAATATTGGTTAAGATAAGAAATCAGTTGCTGAAAAAGCCATTGAGGGTTTCTCCCAAGGGGGAGATGGTGTGCTACATTATCAAAGTCGGTTGTGTGTACCTAATACTAACATATTAAGAGAGTTGATATTGAATGAGGCCCATAGTTGCCAATATTTGATTCATTCGGGTTCCAGCAAGATGTATCATTATTTGAGGAAAGCATATTGCTGGAATGGCATGAAAAGGTACGTAGTGGATTTTGTAGTTGCGTATCCAAATTTTGAACAAGTTAAACTTGAACATCAAAGATCGGGAGGTCTAGCACAAGATATTTAAATTCCTACTTGGAAATAGGAAGATGTGAATAGATTTTGTAATAGGTTTGCCTTGTACTAAGAAGCAGTATGATTCCATTTGGCTTATTCTAGAACGAATGATTAAGTCGGCTCATTTTCTACAGGTTAAGACTTCCTACGGTATAAAGATTATGCTAAGTTATATGTTTAGGAGTTAATAAGGCTTAATGGTGTGCCCTTGTCCATTATATTGGATCGAGGTACACCATTCACTTTACACTTTTGGAAGTTGTTTTGAAAGGCTCTTTGTATAAAATTTAAGTTAAGTACCTTTTTCCATTCTCAAGC
This sequence comes from Solanum dulcamara, assembly GCF_947179165.1. Classification (NCBI taxonomy): domain Eukaryota; kingdom Viridiplantae; phylum Streptophyta; class Magnoliopsida; order Solanales; family Solanaceae; genus Solanum; species Solanum dulcamara. The sequence goes on from NC_077246.1 coordinate 47,889,002, forward strand.
CGAAAGAATGATCCAAACTTTAGAGGACATGCTAAGAGAGTGTGTTATTGATTTTAAAGAAAGTTAGGATGAACACTTGCTATTAATTGAGTTTGCCTATAATAATAGTTATCACTCTATCATCCAAATAGCTCTTTTCGAAGCATTGTATGGGAGTAGATGTGGAATCATGATGGGATGGTTTGAAATAGGTGAGATAGCCTTGATTGGTCTAGATTTGGTGATGGATGCTATAGAGAAGGTAAGATTCATAAGGAGAGGTTGAAGATGGATCAATGTCATCAAAAGCCCTATTCTGATGTTAGGAAAAGAGAGCTTGAATTTGAGGTGGATGATTGGATCTACTTGAAGGTTTCACCCATGAATGATGTAATGCATTTTGGCAAGAAAGGGAAATTGAGTCCTAGATATGTTGGACCTTATAAGATATTAAGACGTGTTGACAAGGTAGCTTATAAGTTAGATTTGCCACTTGAGTTAGCTATGGTTAACCCGGTGTTTCATATGTCTATGTTGAGAAAATTTGTGTAAGACCGAAACTCCATTGTACCATTGAAAGATATAAGTGTTGAGGAAAACTTGAATTATGAAGAAGTTCCGATGAAAATCTTAGACTGGCAAGCTAAGAAGTTAAGGAACAACGAAGTTGCATTTGTCAAAGTGTTATAGAGGAATCAACAAGTAGAAAGTGCTACTTGAGAGGTTACTCATACCTCTTTCCCTGTACTCAATCCTAAAGTATTAAGTTCTTCTTTATTCAAGATAAATTGAACTCTTACGTATTCAGTTTCTCTTATGTCTTTCATATGCATGCATGTTCATGGAAAAGTGACTTTTAGTCATGATTTTATGTTAAGTTGAAGTTTTCATGTTCCATCTATTTTAAGGTGTCATCATGTTTGTGTTGGTTTTGTAGTCCTCTTCTTGTGTCCTCCCTATGATAAGTTGATCTCAGTTGAGGATAAATGTTCCCAAGGGGGAGATATTTTAAGACCCCGAAAGTCGGAGAGTTTGACCCAAAAGAAATTCTCTAAATTTTGACTGACTCAAACCTTACAAGCCACTCTATGACATGCAGACAATTTTACAACTCATAAGAACAAGTCATGGAGTGACCCTTAGCAATTGAGTGTGACCAACCTAAAAGAAAGGTCTTGCGACTCATGTTTATGGTCCTAATCCTTAGACAACCCGTATGAAGACTTTAGAGGCCTTGTTTAGCGATCCCTCAAGTACAAGTCTATGACTTATTGGGACGGGTCGTAGAAGTTGTTACTGGTCATAAGAACGGCTTGTGATGAAACTTTAGAGACCCTAGAATTTGCAGGTTTTTGGACCTGTAGATGAATTGTACGCAAGTTGATGGTCTGTAGGAACGACCCATTCTCAAACTTGAGAGAATCAAAATTTTAGGCCTTTCCTCAGACCTGCAGGATGAGTCATTTCAACAACTCATCATTACTTCAACGACATGTAAAAGGTGATCCGTAGGGTCAAATTTCAGTTTTAATGAAGGGCATTTGTGTCATTTTCCAACTCTAGTTCAATGAATCTAGATATAATTAGGGCCATGTTCAACCCTATAAGTACCCAATTCTTTGGAATTCCCTCATTCAAAAGACATTCTTCTAAAATTTCCCAAGGCAAAAGCTCTCAAAGTCTCTCAAGGTTTCTCTCCAAATTCAAGCTAGGGTTCTTTTTTAATTCTTAAGTGAATTCACTCAAGGTATGTAGGGATTGATTCATGGGTTCCTTTCACCCATGAATTCCCAAGGTTTTCTCAAAGTTTTTATTCAATTTACAATTGATTATGAACACTAGTTTTGATGAATTGCATTAGGCGGATTAAATTCTATTTTAGATATTATCAATGATCACTAAATAAATGTTTTTATATGAATTGCATGATTTTAAGTAGTATTATGAATGCCCATGCACAAACCTATTTCCAAGCTAAGATTATGAATTGGAGATGATTTTATAAGTTTATCATGAGTTCACTGATTTTCAATGAAAGCTTCTATGAGTTAAAGTTGAGATTACGAATTTAAAGATGAAGTTATGACGATGATCAAAGTTAAGATCACATATGTTATTATGGTGTGATATGTACAATTCTCACACAATCATATTTTAAGATGGTGATACGTACAATTCTCACCAAAGCCATGAATTCTTATGAATCACTAAGTTAATAATCTATTCCTAATATGTTCTAAAGATGGATTGTTAGGCAGCTACTAGCTTTCCCTATTATGTTATGATCATGTTTTTATGAGTTTCCATTGTGATATTGACTAAGCACCGAGAGGGCTTCTTGGTGGGGTTTGCTCCGGTAATGCAGTTAGTTACCCAAGGGAATCCTAGAAGAAACCTAAAGTCCCAAACTATGTTCACCACGTAGGTTGCCTTCATGGCCTAGCTAGTGGATCCACATATAGCATAGTTGAGTTGAGTTGATATGAGTAACATGATGGAGTATACCCTGGTAAGGTAGCCTCTCTCTTCTTGATGAAGGTTTCATCGGATTCCATGTAATAGCTCATATTATCTTAGATGTAGGTTAAAGGTCTTATCAGACACAAGTTGAAGTCAAGCTTTGCCTTGTAAGATGAAGTTGTATGATATGCATTGACCATGAGTTTCATATGTTTTCAAAGGATTTTAGGCTCTATTCATGTTCATTATGATTGGTCATGCATCCTATGACATATTGATTACGTTCTTTTACTTACTCATGCATACCTCACATACTTACTATATTGAAATATACTAACGCATATTTTTCCTACACTATCCCATAATGTAGAGAGGGACGACACTAAGGACCATCTTATTCACGGCTAGAGTTGATTAGATTTCAAGAGTTGGTGAGTTTTCCATCTTATCAAGGCCAATGTATATGTTTCTTTTTTCTATTATTTGACTTACATCTGTTATTCGGGTGAGCTAGGAGCTTTTCCTAAGTCCCCATCAAAGACTAGTATAGAGGCATATATAGACGACTTATGATTTAGTCTGGTTTGGTCGTCTATGGAGTTGATTTCCCTTATTCCCATTCCCTTGTGATGATTACGTTCACTTATCTTTATCATGTTCTTTACCATACGTATGCGATGTATGTTAAGATGGCTTATGATTTTGGTCCCTCGCTTCTCGATTTTTGTATTGTGTCTTGGTCCTGGTTTGGGTCATAACAGTTTTCAAGCAATATTTAGAGATATTTATTATTGTGTTCATTGATGATATTTTGGTCTATTCTCGGAGTAAGGAGGAGCATGCCAATCATTTGAGGATTGTCTTGCAAGTTCTCAAGGATCGCCAATTATTTTCTAAATTTAGTAAGTGTGGGTTTTGGTTGAGGTCAGTTGTTTTTTTATCATATTGTCTCTAGTGAAGGTATTATGGTTGATCCTGAGAAAATGCAAGCAGTAAAGAATTGTCATAGACCTCTGTCTTCTTTCAATATTCATGGTCTCTTAGGCTTTTCTGGTTATTATAGATTGTTTGTGAAAGGATTCTCATCCATTGTATCTCCATTAACTACTTTGACTAAAAATATGGTGAAATTTAAATAGTCCATGTCATGTGAGAAAAGTTTCCTCGAGTTGAAATATATGCTTACTTTTGCTTCGGTGTTGACTCTATCGGTAGGTTCTAATGGGTTCATTGTTTATTGTGATGCTTTGAGAGTTCATCTTTGTTGTGTCTTCATTGTAAAATGAGAAAGTAATAGTCTATTCTTCTAGCCAACTCAAGGTACATGAAAACAAATACCCAACTCATGACTTGGAGTTAGCGGTGGTTGTGTTTTCTTTGAAGATCTAGATACACCTAGATAAGAGTGCGATATGTGTTCAAACCAAAGGATTTGACCCTTCGACAAAGGATATGGCTTGAGTTATTGAAGGACAATGATATGAGTGTATTGTAGCTTCTGGTTAAGGTGAATATGGTTGTTGATGTTCTTAGTAGGTTGTCCATGAAAAATGTGGCCCTTGTTGAGAATCAAAAGAAAAAGTTAGTTCATTATCTCTATAGATTAGCTTATTTGGGTGTTCAGTTGGTTGATTCTGAGGATGGTGGTGTCGTTGTTCAAAAAAGTTTTTAATCATCTCTTGTGGAGGATGTTAAGTAGAAGAAAGACAAAGATCTTACTTTGGTTGAATTTAAATAAGCATTTTTTAAAATATCCAATGAGGCTTTATCCCAAGGGGCGGATGGTGTGCTTAAATATCAATGTCATTTCTTTTTTCTAACATTGATGGAATGAGGGAAATGATATTATCCTAACCTCATAGTTAGTGGTATTCTATTCATCTAGGTTCCACAAAGATGTATCATGATTTGAGGGAAGTATATTAGTGGAATTGTATGAAGAAGGATATTGCGGAGTTTGTGGCCAAATGTCCTAATTGCCAATAAGTGAAGGTTGAGCATAAAAAACCAGGAGAGTTAGCTCAAGATAGTGATATTCCTAATTGGATGTGGGAAAGTTAGAATATGGACTTCATTATAGGCTTGCCTCATACCCGTAGACAACACGATTCTATTTGGGTAGTTGTTGACCGAATGACTAAGTCGGGTCATTTCCTTCCCGTTAAGACTTTCTATTTAGCTGAAGACTATGTTATACTTTATATTCCTAAGTTGGTTAAGATTTATGGTGTTCCATTATTAATTATTTCAGACCGATGTGTTCAGTTCACATCTCAATTTTTGAGGTTTTTCGAAAAGGTTTTGGTACTCTAGTTAAGCTTAGCGCAACTTTTCACTCTCAGATAGAGCGTACTATTCATAATTAGGAAGATATATGAAAACCTTAGTTTATTTACTTTAAGGGTAATTGGGATTATCATTTGTCATCGATCGAGTTTTTTCCTATCACAATAGTTACTATTCTATCATTTAGATGACTCTATTTAAAGCCTTATATGGTAGGAGGTGTAGGTCTCCTAATGGTTGGTTTTAAGTTTGAGAAATAGCATTGATTGGACCCGAGTTGGTGCATTAGGTGATGGAAAAGATTAGACTAATTATAGAGAGATTTAAAGACTATCTAGAGTTGACAAAAGTCCTATTCAAATTTGAAGAGAAGGGAACTTGTATTTGAAGTCAATGATTGGGTTTACTTGAAAATTTCATCCATGAAGGGTGTGATGCATTTTGGTAAGACAGGGAAGCCTAGATTTTAAAGTGGATTGGTAAGGTGGAATATGAGTTGGATTTTCCTTCTGAATTGATATTAGTGCATCTAGTGTTCCATATGACCCTATTGAGGAAATTTGTTGGTAATCCTAGCTCTATAGTGCCTTTGGACAACATTTGTGTGAAAAAGAGACTATCCTATGAGGAGGTGTTGATTAAGATTCTAGACTAGCAAGTTAGAAGGTTGAGGAACAAGGAAATAACTTCCGTTAAATTATTATAGAGGAACAAGAGGTTAAGGGTGCTACATGGGAAGCGAAGCTGATATAATGTCACGATATCCTCATCTCTTTCCTTCCATTGCAAGCGGAGGTATTGAGGTCTTTCATGATTCACTACATTGATTCCACTTCTTTCAGTTATTCTCATGTTTTTATTTGCATGAATATTCATGAAGTAAGTTTTAAAGTCATGTTTTAGCTTGGGATTGAATATTTCATGTTTTATGCATTTTTGATATGTTTTGTATTCATGTTTGGTGCTATGTCTCTTTCCTATTCCATTTATTTTAGTTTGAGTCCCATTCGAGGATGAGTCTTCCTATAGGGGACATATTGTAAAACCTTAAAAGTTGGAATGTCGGAAACTAGAGTTTAAGATGGAAAGCACAGAAAATTTGCACCCAGGTGAAGTTAACGAGGCCCTTCATGGGCCGTACTCAACACCAAAACCCATAGAAAGGACTCATGAAAGAGTCAGGAAGCAAGGGATAAATAATGAAGAGGACCATGACTGAGTCTACTGCTCATGGACTTGTTCTTGAACCATCAAGCTGTATTGGCACCTAGACCTCAAACCCTTTAACCGAGTCAGCTTCAAGAGTTCCATCATGGCTCATCGAGATCTTCATGTCCTGTGGTCTCTTCCATCAAAAGTACCTCGCCCTGACTTGACCAAGTTTGTTTCCACAGACCACTTCACGGCCCATGGAGGTTTACACGGACCGTGAAGATGGTCCATCTAGGGTCTGTTTAGTTAATGTTAAGGGTGTTTTGGTTTATTTCCTTTTACTTAATTAATATTTGGATGGTTTTTGGAGATTTATTATATACTATTAACTACCCCAAACCTTCCAAACTCTCTCATTCTCACCCTAACACCCAAATCATAAAATCTTCTCTCTAAAAGCTCTCAACGGTCTTCTTCTTCAACAAGCAAGGATTCCAAGAGTATTGAAGTTCATGTCTCCTTATTCATTGCATTTAAGGCTTCAAATTAATCTAGTTATCTGGGAATCCATCCATGGATCCTTTCATCCAGAAAGTCCTAGGGTTTTCTCTTTATTCTCTTTTATGATTTCTTCTCCTAATCCCTAATTTTCATGAATTTGCAGTGGTTCATCTCAATTATGGTCTATTTGATTATTATTTATATAATTGTGTATAATTCAAGTTTTATTGCATGATCTAAAGTTGGTTTGCATGGACCCATGCTTTATGATATTTTCAAGTATGATTTTAAAGATTTATGATCATGATTTATTAAGGAAATTCTATCAATGATCTAAGAATGTTTATCAAGGCTTATGAATGACTCATGAACGTAATGAATTATGATGAACTATGAACATAATTATGTTTCACGCAAAGTATTATTGTTGTGATGGGTTTTCCTTACACATTCATTTTAAAGAGGTGAAAGAATTTTCTCACAGACTCATTTATTCGTATGAATCAATCATGTTAATGAGATACTCTTAGTTATTTTATGATGAGGTTTGATATATATTATTGTCTTTTCTAATGATATTAATGAAAATGATTCAATAATTCTATTGGGATAACTAAGTAATAAGAGGACACAAAGGTGGGGTTTGGTTAGGAAGCTCAAGTAGTTTCCCAAGGGAATCCTAGTAGAACCCTTTAGTCCAATATGACCTAGTTAGTGTATCCACATATAGCTCATGATGTTATGAAGTTCTCATGGATTTTACCTTTGCAAAGTAACCTATTTCTTCTCGATGGGGGAGTTAAATCGGACTCCATGTTATAGCTCACATGGTCTTATATGTCGATTAAAAGTCCTGTCCCACACCAAGGTATATGAAATATTATAATTTATTTTAATTATAATGAGGCATTGACTACATGATTATGTTGTTATTCAAATGTTTTTAAGTTTTACGCACGTTTTCACGATATTGGTCATGCATCCTATGCTCATATTGATCATGTCTTCTTCTCATTGCGCATGCATGTTTCTCACATAATTAGTGCACCCTATATACTAACATATATATCATAATGTAGGGTCCGATGATCACGCACGTCCCATTCGTGGCTAGAGTTTGAGTGTTATCTCTATTGTTGGTGAGACTACATATTTTGAGGATGTGACAATTTATATCTTTCCTTTTGTTCTTATCACTTTTCTTACTTATTTTGGGTGAGCTAGGATACTAGTAGGGGCATGCTAGATGTTCATTGAGTCAATGTTGTATTCAATTTTTAGATTTGTTCTCTTTCATTGAGACTAATAATATTGTAATTTATACCTTATCCATATTCATGTTTTTGCTAAGATTCTTGATTGGGGTCCTTTGTGATTCTGGTTCTTGTGTCACACCTAGAGCCTAGCGTACGTCATGATAAAGAATTAAAATATGGGGTCTGCGAATGCGGCCAAATACCCACGATTGTTGTTCCCTTGTACTAGCTCTTCGAAAACATCAAATTTATATTATCAGTGTCTGAACGGTCCCTCAAAATTAATTTTCAATAAAAATAAATTTGATATGAAACCACACTAAATTTGACATTTTGGACTCAAGGAAGTTTTTGTATTTTGGAAAATAGACTGCTATGACAGAAATACCCCCCTCGGGCCCCTTTAGGCTAAAAACTCAGCTTTTCACCTAAATACACACATTACAACCTAAGGTCTCATCACTCTAACAAACCATCCTTCCAGACAAAAGTTGACATTCTTAACATAGCAAAACTAGCAAATTACCATCTGACACTCGGATCAGAAAATATTGATCAAAGTCAACCATTTCAATATAGCTCAACTCAAAAAGCTCAAAATCACAAAATTTTCACACAATCACATTGTGGACCACGCCAACCATACCCATATCAGATAATAAGCATGAAAACGCAAAAGGAAAAGGCAAAATAGTCATTGCACATATAAAAGTAATTTCTCATAAAATGGGACATTACATTATCTACTGCTAAAACATGCATTCGTTGTTGAGCAAAAAGAAAATAAGTACATGTAGAGGTGAAAGATTTAGGGTATATGTGGTGCATATCAGATTTCACCTACCACATAGACTCCTCAACATGATGGTGCCTTCACCGTATGTTCACTCAATCAATATTCTTGACCTCAATTATTTAGTCTACCTATCAATGATATCAATAGGCTCCAAAGAAACCGAGTCCTACTGAATCACATAAGAGTCGTCGTGATGGTATCACTTAATCATTGAAACATGAAACACGGGATGAGCCGCTGAAAGGTTCGGAGGTAAAGCAAACCTATAGGCTACATCTCCATACTTCTCCAATTTCTCAAAATGGCCAATAAATGTCGAACTCAGTTTCCGTTTCTTCTCAAACCTCATCACACCCATAGAGAGTGACACTTTAAGCAAAACCCATTCACCAATGGCAGAGGACACATCACAAAAATGCTTATCTGTACAACCTTTTTTTCCTACACTGGAAGGTCACAAGGCGCTGCTGAATCAATCTCACTCTATCTATGGAGTCTCTCAACAAATCTATACCCTAAGACATACCTTAGAAGAATCAAACAATTCAACGAAAGATCTATACCTCCTCTTATACAAAGCCTTAAATAGTGCCATCTGGATGGCGGAATGATAACTATTGTTATAGGAAAATTCCATAAATGGTAAAAATTGGTCCTAATGACCACTAAAATCCACAACACAAGCTCGAAGCTTATCCTCAAAAACCTGAATAGTCCGCTCAGACTAACCATCGATCTGAGGTTGAAAAGAAGTGCTTAATTCAAGTTTCGTACCCATCTACTCGTGCAAAAGCTCAAGAAATATGAGGAAAACTATACTCTATCAAATACAATAAATATAAGTACTCCATGAAACCAAAAATATCTCACGAATGTAGATCTTGGCCAACTGTTCCGCATTATAACTAGTCTTTAATAGAATGAAATGTACTAATTTGGCCAGCCGATCCACAATCATCCAAATAGAATCATACTTACCCATCAAGGGTAACCCAACCACAAAATTCATTGTGATAAAATCCCTCTTCAACTCAACAATAGGCATCCTCTACATCATACCACCCAATCTTTGATGCTTATAATTCACTTACTAGCAAGTCAAACACTTGGCTAGAAATTCCATTGTGTCCATGTTCATACCACACAATCAATAATGTTGCTTCAAATCATGAAACATGTCTGCTGCCCCCGGTGCTAGAATACTTTGAACTATGAGCCTCTTCCAATATCATACACACCTAATCACTAATTCTAGTACATCAATACGATAATCAACACTCAAAACTCCCTTGGGATCAAAAGAAGCCAACTTAGCCTCACCTTTTAATACTTGGTTCCGAATCACTCTCAACTTTTCATTATCAAACTAATAGGCACAAATATGATACAACAATGTAGACCTAAACTCAATGAAGGAAAAAAAATGATAAGGTGTTGAAATATGAAGTCAAAGTAACTTTCTGGCTAAAGACTGAACCACTAATGCCAAAGGTCTCTCCTCCACCTTATGAACGGCTAAACTACCCATACTGGGTGACTTCCAACTAAAAGCATCCACAACTATATTTTGCTTGCCCGGATGATAAGAAGTGTAATGTCATGAACCTTCAACTATTCTAACCATCTATGATGCCTCATGTTCAAATTTGGCTAAAAAGAGATACTTAAGGCTATGATGCTAGGTAAAAACTTCACCATGCATAATATAGAGGTATTTTTTCCATAGCTTCAAAATGAAGAATATCGCCGCTAACTCAAGATCATGGGAATGGTAGTTCTTGTCATGCACATCAACCACCGAGAAGCATAGTCTATAACTCTCTAAATTTGCATAAACATATAAACGAAGCCAATAATCGAAGCATCCCAAAATACAAAGAATGCTACATCCTCCTCGAGTAATTCCAAAATAGGAGCCAAGGTCAATAACTCCTTCATGTTTTGGAAGCTTACTTCTCACTCATCCTTTGATTGAAAAACCTCAGTCCTCTTAGTCAACTTAGTTAATGGAACTACAATGGAATAAAAAGTCTAGACAACTTGACAATAGTAATTTGCTAACCCAATGAAACTCTGAATCTCAGTATGAGAAGTAGGCCTCGCCTAATAATAAGCCACTACAACCTGGACCGCATCAACCATAATCACTTCATTAGTCACCACATGATACAATAAAGCTAGTGACTCAACATAAAATTGATACTTGGAAAAATATGCATACAACTTCTGCTTTCTCAACCTCTGACTCAGGTGAAGAACATTATCAGCCTTATTCTTTGAGTAAACCAAGATGTCATTAATAAATACAATATTGAAAAAATCTAACTAAGGTCAAAACACTCGGATTCATCAACTTCATAAAAGAATACAGGGCATTAGTCATCCAAGAGGACATGACCATAAACTCATAATGCCTATAACAAGTCTTAAAAGCTATATTCAGAATATTTAAATATCGAACCCTTAACTAATGGTAACACGATCTCAAGTCGATTTTGGAAAACATCAATGCACCCTGAAGTTGTCCAAATAAATCATCAATACGAGTAAGAAGTTACTTATTCTTGATTGTAACCTTTTTCACTGTCAATAATTAATACACAACCTTATAGTACCATCATTTTCCTTCACAAATAAAATAGGCATGGCCCATGGTGAAACAAAAGCCCAAACAAATAGTTTCTTAAACTAAATCCTCCATTTATTCTTTCAACACCTTCAACTGGGCCGAAGTTATTCGATAAGGAGAAATGGTAATGGGCCTGGTGCCTGGCTCCAAATCAACCACAAACTCAATATCACGATACAGAGGAACACCTAGTATATGTGTAGAAAGCACATCTATGAACTCTCTCACCACCTTCTTGGACTTCAAAGGAGATTGATCCTTCGTAAGATCATGAACATGAGCCAAATAAGATAATCACCCTTTTTCCATCATGATGAGCATGAAGAAAATATATCACACTCTTCAGATACAAACTCGGAGTAACCTCCCACACACATCTAGGTAAATCGATATAAGCTAAGGTCAAAATATTAGCATAAAAATCTAGAATCGCATGATAATCTGTCTATATCCAATGCCACTTCAAAATCAAGAATATCTAATAAAAACAAGTATGCCAAAGTTTTACTACCTAAAAATTTCACTATACACCCACCATACACCTAATCTACCACTAAAGAATTGCCTACTTGGGTAGATACACTAATAGGTATTGCAATGGACTCACTCAAAGAATCAATGACTACAAAAAAATAACTAGACACATTAGAATAGGTGGACCCAAGATCAAATAACATTGTAGCAAAGTGATGGAAAACTTAAATGATACATGTGATTACCACATCTAACTCCTCTGCCTCAAATCTACTTGATAGAGCATAGCATATTTTATGCTCACTACCAGCCTAAGAACACCATAAGCACTGGTTTTAGCTCTGTGAGATCCACCCTTGGTGTAATATTGCGGGTGTTTGAAGTTTTAAATATGATATAATAAGGTTAAATATTCTAAAAATAGTCTAGATAGATTTTTAAGATCCATATATCGAAAGACAAATTTATCAAGAAATTGCACAAGTCAATATATTGCCAAAATCTCATTTGCTCAAAATTGTCGTATCTTGGAACATGTCCGCGTCACGTACTTGAGTAGGTTTTTTGTCCATATTCAAATTTTTAAGTGAGGAACCTTTAGACATTTTCCTAATTACTAATTAATGAAACTAGATATTTTTAGAACCTAATTTGGCTCTTTAAAGTAATCTAATCATCTAAATTCATTCATTCTACCGCAACAAATCTATTCAAATATTTCTCTCTCTAGAAAAACTCTCAAAGACTCCATTGAAGATCCTCAACAAATTCTCTCAAGCTCTCCATTGAAACTCCAAGTTTTATCCAATTTTTTAGTGTTCTCACTCAAGGTATGTGAGTATTTGATACTAGGGTACTTTCACCCATAGAGCCCAACAAATTTCCTACCTTTTCAATCAATTAAAGTATATATTTTTATGGTATTATTATCCCTATTCTAATTGCATTAATTATGATATAAATTAATGATTCTTGCATGGAATTGAAGAGCTTTCTATGAATTTTACTATAATTATCTCTAGGTTCATGATATGGATTATTGATATTTTCAAATATGCATCCTACTAATATTAGTTTCATGAATTATGTATTGGTTGATGTAGATTATATGATCATGCATATTTTAAAGAACATTTCATGCTTTCCAATCCAATTTATCACGTATTCATGTTTCCATCTTTATTTCAAGTATAAGTGATCATGAATTTAAAGTATGTAAGCAAGATTTACGAATGAGGGCGACTTAAGAACCTAATGATATTTTCTGAAAAGGATTCGTAATGATGGAGGGCATATACCCCTATTAAATGAATGACATGATGAGGAGCTATTCCTATGTATAAGTTATGAAGTATAATTATGAAAGGCTTATGATTTATGACAAGTATGATTTATGATTATGTAATTATATGTAATCCAAGGGATGTTGACTTAGCACAAAGAGGACTTTGAGGTGGGGGCTCGACCTAGGCCTTAGTAACATCCTCTAGTTCTTTAAACTACTTTTCCACCATAGGTTTGGCCATATGGCCTAGCTAGTTGATCCACATATAGCACTTAATAATGATAATGCTAGATGGAGTCTACCTTGGCAAGTAGCCTCCCTCCTCAATTAAGAGATCATTGGACTCCTTGTAATAGCTCGCATGGCCTTATTGTCGGTTACGGTTATCTCCTACATATGATTGGTTCTTATGATACTTTTAAGGAATTACTCCATCCTTTACTTTTAGTGATACTCTCATGATATTGAACATTTATCCCTCTTATGCCTACTTATAATTTCACTACTTCTTTTATCATGATATTTGAAATGTTCATTTACACAACATGGTCTTATTATGCATTGTATTGCGAACTACTTGGTATATTAAAACTTGGTAATGCATACTTTATGACTTATATTATATCACAATGTAGAGATGGATGCTCCATCTTATTCTTGTGGCTATTCATGATCTACTGTGAAGATTTTGTGTGGAGTCCTCATGCATCGAGGGCAAGCCGAGTTATTCTCTCTTTTATTGTCGTTACTAGACTATGTTGATATTTTGGGACTATCCTATGTTACGATATTACATTCTTAGGGTGAGATAGAAATATATCCTGGTCCCCGCAAAGGTAGTCATGTAGAGGCATGTTCGGCATATGTGTAAGGAGTTTACGTTATCTTAATTATTTCTAGATATGCTGTCCTTTGGAATTTTATGAGTTTACACTTATTGTTTACTTTATGTATGCCTATGATATGCTAAAAGGATTAGTTGGGGGTTCTTTGGGAATTCTAATTATCATGTCACATCTAGGCCCTAGTTTGGATCATGAAAAACTTGGTATTAGGGAACAAGGTTTTGAAGTGTCCTAAAGAGTTAAAAATGTCGCATCAAGTACAATTTTATTTATGGGTGTGAAGAGCACCATAGTTATGAGTAGTATTATATGAGGCTTCATAGGAAATCCTCAGTTTGTTCATGATCTATGTCGTTCGAGAGAGTGTATTCTAATTCTTTTCCCTCTAACAATTGTTCTTTGTGATTTTTAAAAAAGTCCTCCAAGAGGGGATTCACGTCTAAGAGGGGTTTATTCTAATGAAGGAAAAGAACCTCAAGCTCCTAATGATCCTCTAGCCAATCAAGTTACTCATGCCATGATCTAGATCACTATTTCTATGCTACCGCAAGCCATGACTAATCAAGTGATCCAAAGAGTAGTGGCTCCTCCGAATGTATCTATACTTTTTTTTTTTTTTTTTTTTTGGGAACAGACCCTACACGAGGCTCCCACCTCTCGTGCACAGTCAGGGGTTAAGCAACACCCCCAAGCCTTAACATAAATAATCAAAGGAAAATACAAGGAGGGGGACATAAACCTTACCTCCGATCCTATGGTGGTTCATAAGTCAGCCAACCTATTAAGGTCGGCTAACTCATCCCCAATACAAAAAAAGAGACTAACTATTACTAGAAAGCATTAACCTATGAGAGGACTCCTCTCGGTACAATTCAACTAAGAAAGCATAAATGAGGGAGACTCTCCCCTTCCATGAGAAAAAAGGAAAGTAACCTACACTAGTCCTATTCCAACTATGCTACGTACCAGACATAGCTACATTGAAGAAGAACAAGTATACGAAACTTCTATCTTGCATGGGATGGGAAAATTCTTTTCATCTTTGCTCTTTTTAGTGTATCTATACTAGTTTCAAGGGTTAGGGATTTCAAAAGAATTAACTCTCCCGAGTTTCATGGATCCAAGGTTGATGAAGTGTATAAGATTGTTGCTATTATGGGGCTGTCATAAAAGAAAAAGGCGGAGTTGGTGAAATACCAACTCAAGGGTGTTTCTCAAGTGTGGTACAATCAATGAAAGACTGAAAGGGATAAAGAAGGCTCCATAGGTTATGAGAGTTTCAAAGTTGCATTTTGTGATCGTTTCTTCCCACTTGAATTAATGAAAGTGAAACTATTATATTTTATCAATCTCAAGCAAAGTAATATGAGTGTGAGGAAACATGCCATCAACTTCACAAAATTATCCAAATATGCTCCTTCTTTGGTAGACAACTCCCATGCCCGAATGAGTAAGTTTCCTCAATCCATATTCGGTGGTGGTAATGGTGGTTTTAGACAAGGTCAAAGGTTTCAAAGACAAGGTTATTCAAAATATTTGGGCCAAAGGTTTGATAAAGGTAGAATGCCAAACCCAAATTCCCCAAGTAGTGGTGTTGGAGGGTCTACTTTTCCAAAGTGTTCCAAATGTGGGAAAAACCATGGAGGAAAATATTTGTTTGGTTCGGGTGTATGTTTTAGATGTGGTAAGATGATACACAAGATGTCTGAATTCCCTAACAAGGGGAGAGAAGGACATCCTCAAAGGCAAGCTACTCAAGTAGGACAAGCTCAACAAGGTGGTGGCCAATGCCAAAATAGGTTCTTGTCACTTCAAGCTAGGAAAGATGTTGAGATGTCTCCTGATGTGATTACGGGTATGTTATGGATCTTTGACGTTGATGTTTATGATTTACTTGATCCAAATGACACAGTATTGTTTGTTAGTCCTTACCTTTTTATAAGATTTGATGTATGTCCTGAAATCCTGCAAGAGCCTTTTTCGATTTATAATCCCATTGGTGATTCAGTTCTAGAAAAGAAAATTATAAAAATTGCCCCGTGTTGTCCTGTATAAAATAGTCCCTTGTGATCTTATATAAATTGACATGACCAATTTTGATGTTATTTTATATATGGATTGGCTAAATACTTCCTATGCATCTATTGATTGTAGAACTCATATGGTCAAATTCTAATTTCCCAATGATCCCGTTATTGAGTGAAAGGGTAATTATTATGTATTTAGGGGTGGATTCATATCATGCCTAAAATCCCAAAAAATGATTCTAAGAGATGTATCTATCGTCTAGTGTAGGTTTGGGATACAAATTTTAAAGCTTTGTCTATCGAGTCGGTTCCCATTACAAATAAATTCTCCGATGTGTTTCCCGATTACTTGACCAGTATTCCTCCTAAAGGGAAATCAATTTTGGTATAGAGATTTTTCCCAACACTCAACCCATCTCTATTCCTCCTTATCGTATGGCCCCGGTGGAACAAAAGGAGTTGAAGGAATAGTTGAAAGATTTGTTGAATAAATGTTTTATAAGGCCAAGTATTTAATAAGGGGTGCTCCCATTTGTTTGTTAAAAAATGACGGGTCAATGCGAATGTGTATAGATTACTGGCAATAGAATAATATGTCATGACCCAAACTAGGGCCAAGCCGTGACATGGCGATCAAAACTCCAAAGGCCTCCAATTAAGCCTCTTAGCATATTATACATGAACATATACAATGCAAAATAATAATCAAATCAATAGACTAGAAAAAATTTGTGGAAGTATCATAGACAAGACAAAATATAAAATAGACCAATACACAAGACATCCAACAAGCCCTACATACACAATATGATGGAGGCTAAGACAAGTCCCTAGCTCACCCAATGATTCCCACATCAAGAAGGGGGAAGCTACTTGCCAAGGTAAGATCCGTCTAGTCATTGTTGTCATTAAAAGCTATATGTGGATCCACTAGCTAGGCCCAAAAAGCAACCTATGGTGGCAACATAGTTTAATGGACTAGAAGTTTCTACTAAGGCTATGGTCGAGCCCCTAGTTCAAAGTCCTCTTGTTTCTAAGTTTACCAATCCATGGAATATAAATCATAATTATAATCATAGTAATAGATCATACTTGCATAAAATAATAGCTTCTCATAATCATACTTCATAAAATCTTCATAGGAATAGCTCATTAAGGATCTCAAGTCACCCATAAATGATCTTGAGTCAGCTTTTATATGTAGTTTGTCATCATATAATGTGGGTACAATCCTTCTATAATTACTCATTCTTTTCATATAATATCATCAGTGTCTTAGGTCATCTTCCTCAATAAGGATACTAAGTCACTCTTTTTCATAAACTTGATACAACTCATGTTCAGAACATACTTGAAATTACACTTGAATAGTCATACTTAAGTGAATTGTTATGCATGGATATTTGTAGACTAAGTTAATGCCATGCAATCTAGTAGTAATTCATGCTTATATGAAAGGTCAAATAATAAATAAAACATAATTCATGTAATTGAAAGAGTAGTTGATGAGGGGTAGTACTCAAATACATAAAAGTTCTTGTGTAGGGAAGAATCAAAGCAGTGGCGCACTGCTGGTGCACCGCCCCAGGACCTGAACTTCAGAGACCAAAGCATGGCACACGGATGGTGCACCACCCCAGCCTCTGAACTTTGGAGGCTTCTTTCTGGCGCGATGGTGGCGCACTACCCCATTATTTCCCTGATGATTTTCTAGATTTTTTATTATTTTTCATCAGTTTTCATCCCATATAATGAAATCTTAAGCCCTAATTAGCAATATAATGAATATATATGAAGAATATACCAATCCCAAGCAATTACTTATCAATTTATGCCAAAATACATTTGATTTCAGAAGATACATCATATTCAGGCACTGGAAATTAAAATTTAGAAGAATCAAAGATGTAATTGAAATTCATGAAGGATTTAAGAAATTCTTTGAATTCCATGGGATAAAGGTACCCATTAGATGAAACCTGCATACCACGAATAAGAATTATGATGAAACTTGAAGAAAAACTTGAAGATCAATGAAGAAATTGGGAGAATTCTTGCTAGGTCTTCAATGGAGGTCTAGAGATTGTTGAGAGAAGATATTTAGGATGGGATATTAGGGAATGAATAATAAGAATCAAGAGATATGGGGATTTAATAGATTAGGAACCCATCCCTAAAACTTTCTAGATTCATTCCCCATAAAAAATACAGAAAAGTCTATAATGCCCTTATTGAAAATCTCCCTTGACCCATCAATGAATTCACTAAGGCTAACTATGCACCCTGTTATATCACACTCTATCTTTATCATACCTGAGATATTACAATATCTCCCCCTTGGAAACATTCATCCTCCAATTATATAGGAGCTAGCTTGAATAAAATAAAGTTGGTATGCAAGAAACCAACATGAATGCAACAATGCAACTTCTAAACATCACCATTAATTAAAAATCATTTTCATGGTATGCATGCTTATGTCATGACTCAGAGAAGTTGAAATGTAGAAGTTTTTAGAGTATTTGAGTATAGATGTCTAAGTACCTTCGGATACATCGGAAGGAAAGAGGTAGTGATATTGTTCCTCATGTCCACTTCCTGTTCCCATGTAGCACTTTCAACTTCTAAATTCCTCTATAAGACTTTAACGGATACAACTTCCATGTTCCTCAAGCTTCTCACTTGGCGGTCCAAAATCTCAACCGGAATCTCCTCATAATTTAAGTTCTCTTCAATACTCATATTTTCTATTTGCATAATAGAATTTGGATCACGCACAAACTTTCTTACCATTGAAACATGACACATCGAATGAACTATAGACAACTCTAGTGGAAAGTCTAACTCACATGCCACCTTGCCAATATGCTTCAAAATATTGTAGGGCCATGCCCCACATATCTAGGACTCAACTTTTGCTTCTTACCAAAATAAATTACACCCTTCTTGGGCAAAACATTCAAATAGACCCAATTATCCACCCTAAACTCAAGGTCTCTTTTTCTATTGTCCGAATAGGACTTTTGGCGACTTTGGGTAGCCTCTAGTCTTTTCCTTATAAGTCTCACCATCTCCATAGCATCAAATACCAAATCAGGATCAATCAATGCTACCTTCACTACTTTACACTATCCCATTGGGGATCTATATGTTCCCCGTACAAAGCTTTAAAAGGATCCATTTCAATGATTAAGTGATAACTATTGGTGTATGCAAATTTAATCAATGGTAGATACTCATCCCAACTTTCTTTGAAATCAATAACACATGCCCTCAACATATCCTCTAAAGTTTGGATTTTTCTTTTAGCTTGATAATCAGTATGAGGATGGAAAGCGGTACTTACCTTGACTTTGTACCAAGGCCCTTTTGGATCGATATCAAAAAATGTGAAGTGAATTAAGTACCTCAATCTGATATAATTGACAAGGGATCACTATGAATCTTTACCAACTCACAAATATGCAACTTAGCATAAACTTGGGCACTATAAGATGTCTTAACAGGTAAAAAATATATCAATTTAGTCATTTAGTCCACAACAACCCTAATACAATCATGTCTCTTTCTAGTACGAGGAAAATCCATGACAAAGTCCATATTCACATCTTTCCACTTTCAAGTGGGGATTTCAATGTCTTGAGATAAACCTCCCGATCTTTGATGTTCAACTTTCACGTGATAAGAATTAGGAAACTTAGCCATGAACTCCATTATGTCCTTCTTCAGGTCATTAAACCAATACACTTCACTCAAACCATGATACATCTTAGCGGATATTGGATGGATCATATCGAAAACTATTGTAACATTCATCGAAATCCTCACAAGTACCTTAAAAATGCCTTGGGAATAGGCCACTCATATACTGCATTATCCTTACTGGTTTTGGAAAATCCAAGTCTAGAATAACTATCAGGGGGTGAAAACCTGCTGGAAAATGATCTCGTTGGATTTTTCGGACCCGTATATTGTAATATACATTTTTTGAAGAAACTACGCAAAAAAGTAAAGTGCGCAGCGTGGACTTGCTCCTATTTAGTGCAATCTTTCTCGAGTCAAAATCTGGCCAAAATTTCATTTGCTAAAAATTTGCTTGTGAGGGAACACCTCTGCATCGCGGACCTAGGCAATGGTTTTTATCCGAATTCAGTTTTTAAGTAAGGGTACTTTAGACTTTTCTCTAATTTTTAGTTAATGAACCTAGACATTTTTAGGACCTAATTAAGATCTATAAATTAACCTAAACCTCTAATTCTATTCATTCTTCTACAATTCAACTACTCAAATATTTCTCTCTTTACAAAAGACTCTCAAGGACTTCATTGAAAACTTAAAGTAAATTCACTCAAAACTCTCATGTTTTTCAAAATTATTTGATTTTTCTCACTTAAGTTAAGTGAGTATTGATTCATGGATTCTTTTATCCATGAAGCCCAATAAAATTCTCAAGTTTTCTATCAGGTTAAAGTATGGTATTTTATGAGTTTTATGATCTCTATTCCAATTGCATGAAATATGATTCAAATTATGATTATGAGTCTATTTTAATATAAATTAATGGTTATTGCATTGAATTGAAGGTTTTTTCCATGAATTCTCCAATATTGATCTTTAAGGTTCATAATGTAAATTATGGGTATTTTCAATTATACTTCCGAATGATATTATTTTTATGAATTATGTATGGGCTGATATAAAGTATATGATCATGGATGTTTTCAAGTCAATTTCATGATTTTCAAATCAATTGATCATGCATTAATGTCTTAACCAAATTTCAAGTATAAACTATGATCATGAATTTCCAACTATGAAATATGTCTATGTATGTATGATTTGTAATATTGAAGGACAATACCCACATTTCACTTATGTTATGAAAATGGAATATTCTATGATTTCAAACCTATGATCATGACTATCATATATATGATTATAATTTTTATGCTAGGTATGTATTTCATAGGATTTGACTTAGCAGCGAATATGGAATTGAAGTGGGGGCTTGAAATATGAGGTCCTTATATAAAGTCTCTTGTCCTATAACTATGTACCACTGTAGGATTGCCCTTTTTGGCCTAGCTAGTTGATCCACATGTAGCGTACGTATGACCTACCTAGTAGGGTAGAGTCTACTTTGGCATGTAGATTTCCCTCTCCTCTAATGTAGGTGTAATATTGGGATTCCATGTTATAGTTCACATGGTCTTATTGTCGGTTATGGTTCCTATCCCACATATGTATGATGCCATATGTATTTTCATGATCACAATTATGCTTTTCAAATGCTTTGGTCATTACGATTTTCTCATGACTTTACTTATCTAATCTTATCATGTGTTTTACTTGACCATTGCATTCCATGATTTATGTTGCATGTCATTCCCTCATACTTAGTACTTTCCAACATAGTAATGCATACTTTGTGCCTACAATGTCTCATAATATAGGGGTTGAGATTAAAGATCATATTTATCCATGTGGCTAGTTAAGCTTTCCTATCCGGTGGTATTTGTTCTGAGTCCTTATTTATCGAAGACTAGTCATTGAGTTGGTTATTGTTTTCAAGGACTTTTTCTAAGTTTCATATTGAGGGTGAGCTACGGACATATCTTAGCCCCTGCCAATGTTAATGAGTAGAGACATCTAGTTGGAGAAATGTTTTGAGTCTATGATGTCATGTGACATTCTCTATTTGTTATTCATGGTTCATACTCTCTTATGATGTTTACATTTTTACTTTACCTTATGTATGCTTATGATATGTACAATAGTCTTGGTTGGAGCCTTTCGGGGTTTCGATCGCCATGTTACGACTAGGCACTAGGTCAGGTCGTGACAAACTTAGTATCAGAGTATAAGGTTTAAATGTCCTAGGGTGTCTAACATGATGCATCAAGTAGAGTCTTATTCATTGATATGAAAAGCTCCACACTTATGAGTAGGAGACAATAAGGAGTCCTAGGAAATCGTAACTTCTTTTATGATTTATATCATGTGATAGAGTGGTACTATAAGTCCTTCCCTTCTAACAATTGTTCTTCTTGATTTTCAGAACATGACTCCAAGAAGAAACATCCCTCAAGCTAATGGCTCCTCCAAATATGATTATAACAGCTTCAAGAGTTAGAGACTTCACAAGGATGAACCCTCTCGGGTTCCATGATTCAGACTGGGATGAGGATCCCCAAGACTTTATTTTTGAGGAATATAAGATTACATATATTATAGGGATGTCTTTGGAAGATAAGGAAGAGATGGAGGCCTACAAACTTGAAGGTGTAGCTCGAGTGGGGTTTAACCAATGAAAGGACGAAAGGGGTGAAAGAGGCTCTATAGGTTGGGAGGATTTCAAAGTTCCATTTCTTGACCGATTTTTTACACTTAAGTTGGGGGAAGGAAAGGCGTTGGAGTTTATCAATCTTAAGCAAGGTAATATGAGTATGAGGGAGTATGCCCTCAAGTTTACAAAGTTGTCTAAGTATGCTCCTTCATTGGTAGTTGATTCTCATGCCCGAATGAGTAAGTTCATTTCGAAGGTGTCCGACTTATTTTCTAGAGAATGCCGACCCCCTATGCTTGTGAAATAAATGGATATATCTCGGCTCATGACCTATGCTGAACAAATAGAAGGAGAGAAGCTTGAAGAGAGAAAGATGAGGGATTCCAAGAGGGCTCAGTTTGAAGGCGAATTTTCTAATGCTAATACTGGTGAGGATAATGGCCATTTTCAACGAAGCCAAAGATTCCAAGGTCAAGGTTCCCCTTAAGATTTGGGCTAAATATTTGATAAGGATAGGGTGCCATTCCCTAAGGGCCAAGGTGGAGGTGTGAATGCTAGTGGTACTACTCTCCGTACATGTACCAAGTGTGTAAGGAATCATGGGGGTAAGTGTTTGATGTGAATGGGTACTTGTTTTGGATATGGTAAAATGGGGAACAAGGTCTCCAAATGCCCTAAAAAAATGAGATAAAGACATCCTCAAAGGCAAGCTACTCAAGGTGGATAAGCTCAATGAGGTGGCGGCCTACGCCACAATAGGTTTTATGCACTTCAAGCTAGACAAGATGTTCAGGAGTCTCCTGATGTGTTTACGGGTAAGTTGTAGGTATTTTACTTTGATGTTTATGTTTCAATTGATCCTAGTACCACATTACCTTTTTTCACTCCTTTCCTTTCTATAAGATTTGTTGTATGTCTCGAAATCTTGCTAGAACCTTTTTCAACTAATACCCTTATATGATTCAATATTTAGGGGTAAGTTTGAGTGATCCTAATGAGGGTGGTGTTCTTGTTTGAGATGGTTAAGAATTATGATCCGTAGTGAATGAGAAATTGGTGGTTGATGAGAAAATCGAGGTTCTCTCATAAAGGGGAGATAGAGTATTTTGTTACAATGGTTCTTTAGGAGTTTCAAATGTAGATTGCCTAAGCAAAATCTATTGAGTAAAGTTCATAGCTCTCGATGGATGAGTTAGGAAAGATTGGGGAAAGAGTGGGTGTCCCGTATTATGATAATTGTGGTATTCTTGGTCTATTTAGGGTTATAGATATGGAGGAAGAGCTAGATGAGACCTTGTTGTGTGAAATAAATAGGTAAGAGTATATTTGTGTGACCTTTGGTAGGAATGAATACCAATGAGGATATAGAGAAGCTAAGGTAGACATGAAAATTATTAAGTGATGTTGACTTCAAGGGAGCCATAAAGTGGTTAGAATGGTACGCTTGAACATGTGGTTCTGGATATGTGAGTGATTGTAGTAGGTTATTGATGAATTCTTGTTAAGGGTTTCAAGTGAGTGTATTCGAGTGGTTATAGAAATAGGATTGATTGTAGTGTTGATGGCATATGGGTGAATGTACGATATATTGTGTGTTTGTTTATTAAGTCTCGAGGTTTGTTGAATATGGTAGTAAGGGCTAGTACTCTTGGGATAGAATTTCTTATAAAGGTAGAGGGACCTAAGGTGTATTGATGGAATGGCATAAAGAAGGGCATAGCAGAGTTGTGGTGAAGTGTCCTTATTGTCAATAAGTTAAGGTTGAACATCAAAGGCACAGAGGTCTAGCTCAAGACATTGAAATCCCTACGTGGAAGTGGGAAAATGTTAATATGGACTTTCTAATGGGTTTGCCTCGTACTAAGAGACAACATGATTCTATTTTGGTCATTGTGGACCGAATGACCAAATTGGCATATTTTCTATTGGTCAAAACATCTTATGGTGTCGAAGACTATGTTAAGTTGTACATTCGTGAATTTGTGAAACTTCATGGTGTTCCTCTGTCGATTATATCGTATAGAGGTACTCAATTCACTTTATATTTTTGGAAGTCATTTCAAAAAGGTCTTGATACTAGACTCAAGCTAAATACCATTTTCCATCCTCAAACTGATAGACAAGCCAAAAGAACGATTCAAACCATGGAGGATATGTTAAGGGCATGTGTGATTGATCTTAAAGGAAGTTGGGATGAGCATTTTCCATTGATTGTGTTTTCCAACAATAATAGTTATCACTCCAGCATCCAAATAACTCCTTTTGAAGTCTTGTATGTGAGAATATGTACGTCTCCTATTGGGTGGTTTGAAGTAGGTGAGATGGCATTGATTGGTAGTTGATGCAATGGAGAAATTAAGGCTCAAAGTCGTCAAAAGTCTTATTTAGACACTAGGAAGAGAGCTTGAATTTGATGTGGATGCTATGGTGTATTTGAAGATTTCACCTAGAAAAGGGGTAATGCGGTTTGGTAAGAAAGGGAAGTTGAGTCCTATATATGTAGGGCCCTATAGAATATTGAAGCATATTAGGAAAATGACATATGAGTTAGACTTGCCATTAGAGTTGGCTATGGTTTATCTGATATTTCATGTGTCAATGTTGAAGAAATTTGTGAGCAATCCAAATTATGTTGTGCCAATAGAGAATGTGAGTATTTTAGAGAATTTGACATATGAAGAGATTCTGATTGAGATTTTAGACCGATAAGTGAAGAGGTTAAGACATAAAGATGTTACGTCCGTCAAAGTGTTATGGAGGGATCAACAAGTAGAGAGTGCTACGTGGGAAGAGGAATTGGACATGATAAAATGTTATCCATATCTCTTTCCTTCCACTCAAGCCTAAAAGTACTAAGTTGTTCATGATCAAATTGATTAAACTCTAATGTTTCAGTTCCATATGTCATTCATATACATGCATGATTCATGAAAATGATTTTTTCTCAAAGACTATGTCTTATGTTAAGTTTGAAGTTTATATATTCTTTGCATTTTTCAAAGTGTCCTCATGTTCATGTTTGGTTGCTAGTCCTTTCTCATGTCCTTCCTATATTAGTTGAATCTCATTCGAGGAAGAATGTTCCTAAGGGGGGATATTGTAACATTCCTCAAAATGCTCATAAGTACCTTAAGAATTCCTTGGGAATAGGACGCTCATGTAATGCATTATCATTACTATTTTTGGCAAATCCGAGTCCAAAATATTGACCAGGGGGTCAAAATCTATGGCAATATGGTATCAGTGGATTTTTAGGACCCGTATATCGAAAGATAGATTTTTTGAAGAAACTGTGCAAAATAGTACAGTGCACAGTGCGGACCGCCTCCCGTTCAGTGTAATTTTTCCCGAGTCAAAATCTGACCAAAATCTTATTTGCTCAAAATTTGCCTATCAGAGAACACCTCCGCATCGCGGACCTAGGCGATGTTTTGACCGAATTCAGTTTTTAATTTAGGGCACTTTAGACTTTTGCCTAATTGTTAGTTAATTAACCCAAACCTCTAATTCTATTCATTCTTCTACAATTCATATACTCAAATATTTCTCTCCCTACAAAAGAATCTCAAGGACTCCATTGAAGACTTCAAGTAAATTCACTCAAAACTCTCAAGTTCTTCCAAATTATTTGTTTTTTCTCACTTAATGTATGAGGGTATTGATTAATGGATTCTTTCATCCATGAAGTCCAATAAAATTCTTAAGTTTTCTATCAAAGTTAAAGTATGGTACTTTATGGGTTTTATGATCTCTATTCCAATTGCATGAATTATGATTCAAATTATGATTATGAGTTTATTTTAATATAAATTAATGGTTATTGCATTGAATTAAAGAGTTTTTTCATGAATTCTCCTATATTGATCTTTAGGGTTCATAATGTAAAGTATGGGTATTTTCAATTATAATTTTGAATGATATTATCTTTATGAATTATGTATGAGTTGATAGAAAATATATGATCTTGCATGTTTTCAAGTAAATTTAATGGTTTCAAATCAATTAATCATGCATTCATGTCTTACCCTAATTTCAATTATAAGCTATGATCATGAATTTCTAGGTATGAATTATGTCTATGCATGTATGATTTGTAATGTGGAAGAACAATACCTGCATTTTACTTATGTTATGAAAATGGGCTATTCTATGATTCCAAACCTATGATCATGACTATGATATATATAATTATAATTTCTATGCTAGGTATGTATTCCATGGGATTTGACTTAGCACCAAATGTGGACTTGAGGTGGAGGCTCGAAATATGGGGTCCTTATATAAAGTCTCTTATCCCATAACTACGTGCCACCGTAGCATTGCCCTTTTTTGACTTGCTAGTGGATCGATATATATAATATGGATGACCCGCCTAGCGGGGTAGAGTCTACCTTGGCAAGTAGATTCCCCTATCCTCCGATGTAGCGGTAACATTGGCATTCCATGTTATAGCTCACATGGTCTTATTATTGGTTATGGTTCCTATCCTACATATGTATTTTCATGATCTCAATTATGCTTTTTAAATGCTTTGATCATTATGATTTTCTCATGACTTTAGTTATCTCATGTTATCACGTGTTTTACTTGACCATTGCATCCCATGATTTGCATTTCATGTCATGCCGTCATACTTAGTACCTTCCAATGTACTAATGCATACTTCTCGCCTACATTGTCTCATAATGTAGGGGTTGAGATTGAAGATCATATTCTTCCACGTGGCTAGTTAAGCTTTCCTATCCGGCGGTGTTTGTGGTGAGTCCTCATTTATCGGGGACTAGTCATTTAGTTGGTTATTGTTTTCAAGGACTTTTGCTAAGTTTCATATTGACGGTGAGCTAGGGAAATATTTTATCCCCCGCCAATGTTCATGAGTAGAAGCATCTAGTTGGACAAATGTTTCGAGTCTATATTGTCATGTAACATTCTTAATTTGGTATTCATGGTTTGGACTCTCTTATGATGTTTCGCTTTTAATTTACCTTATATATGCTTATGATATGTACAAAAGGCTTGGTTGCAGCCCATCAGGGTTTCGATCGCCGTGTTACGACTAGGCCCTGGGTCGTTTCGTGACAACTATAGGCCACATTTAATATCAATTACCTTAGATAATCCACATTAGGGATACACAAGCGACTTGTACATATAATAAACAAATGCATAAGCAGTATGTAACCAATCCATACCAAAAATGATGTCAAAATCGGTCATGTCAAGCTCAAAAAGATAACATGGAATTACTTTATGCTAGACTGACATGAGATAATTTCTATAAACCCTCTTAGCTAATACCGAATAACCAATGGGAGTATAAACAAAAAGAGGCTCGAATAAAATTTCAAGGAACACAAAAAATCTCGTAGCAAGATAAGGAACAACAAAATATAAGTTATCACCTAAATCAAGCAATGCATCGACATTAAAGGTAAAGACCCGTAACATACCCGTAACAATATCAGGAGTCTCATCCACTTCTTGCCTAGCATGTAGGGCATAGAACCTATTTTGGCATTGACCAACACCTTGTTGAGCTTGTCCACCTTGAGTAGCTTTCTCTTGAGGACGTTCTTCACTCCCTTTGTTAGGGCATTCAGAGATCTTATGTCCAATTTTACCATATCCCAAACAAGTACCCGTTCCAACCAAACACTTACCCCCATGATTTCTTCCACACTTGGTGCACTTAGAGAGAGTACAACTGGCTACAACTTGGCTCTTAGGGTATGAAACCCTATCCTTGTCAAATCTTTAGCCCGAAGCTTGAGAGGAACCTTGACCTTGGAATCTTTCGCCTTATTGAAAATAACCATCATTACCATTGATCTTAGCATTAGAAAACCTGCCTTCAAACTGAGCCCTCTTGGACTCCCTCATCTTTCTCTATTTAAGCTTCTCTCCTTACATTTGTTTGGTATAAATCATGAGCTGATATATGTCCATTTCTTTCACAAGCATAGTAGT
The DNA here is from genome assembly GCF_947179165.1 of Solanum dulcamara. Taxonomy (NCBI): domain Eukaryota; kingdom Viridiplantae; phylum Streptophyta; class Magnoliopsida; order Solanales; family Solanaceae; genus Solanum; species Solanum dulcamara. The sequence continues at coordinate 47,916,945 of NC_077246.1, forward strand.
TCATCATTCTTTATCAACTAAGTTGGACACTACCGATATGAATTGGCTCATTCGAGCATGTGGATCAACAACAAAACAAGGAGCATTATTAGATATCTTGGTGAACATGAGGTCATACTCCTTCACACTCATGTGACCCTGCTTGAGATTAATGAATTCCATTACCTTTGCTTCCCTTAGCTCAAGTGGAAAGAAATGATCAAGGAAAGCAAGCTTGAAGACTTCCCAACTAATAGGAGCTTTATCAACTTTCTCAGACTTCCAATGAGTATACCAAACTTGGGTAATACTCTCTAGTTGATAAGCTGCCAACTCTGGTTTCTCTTCCAAAATCACCCCCATAATGTCCACCACCTTATACACCTCATTAATGAACTCTTGAGGATCTTCATCTACCTTTAAACCATGGAAATCAGGAGGGTTCATCCTTGCAAAGTTCCTCACTCTAGATGCCTGGGTAGAAGAATTAAAAGGAGCAATACATCCTTGGTTAGACATGACATGATCTAGCATAGTGATAGCAGTCCAGAACTCTGTATTAGTCACTTGATCGAGAAAAGGTCCATTTTCTTGAGGAATCAGATAAGCTTGGTATCCATTAAAATTTACCCCTCTTGGAAAAAGTGGTCTTATTGGAGGCATTTTCTAAAAATCACAAAGAACAATCATTAAGGAGAGAAAGTCTTATAGTACACTCTATTGCACATCATAGATCATGAAAGAAATAAGGATTTCCTAAAAAATCCTTATTGCCTCCTATTCATTAATGTGGCATTCTTCACACTCATGAATAAGACTCTACTTGACGCAGCATGTTAAACTCCCTATGAGACTCTTGAACCTTGTTCTTTAATTCCAAGTTTGTCACGACTCGAATGAGGGCCAAGTAATGACACGGTGATCGAAACCCAAAAAGGATTCCAACCAATCCTCTTGAGATATCATATATGAATACATACAAGGCATAATAATCATCAAGTCAATAGACTAGAAGAAATTTTTGGAAGTATAATAGACAAGTCAGAAGACACATAGACCAATAAATAAGACGTTCAACAAACCCATACATAGACAATATGGCGGGGGCTAAGACAAGTACCTAGCTCATCTTAAATGATGGAAAATTGTCTTTTTCATGAATGAAACTCATAATCTTGCCCTCAACAAATGAGGACTCACCAAGATTAGAATGTAGAAACTCAACTCTAACCACATGTAGGATACATGAGATCATCAACCCCTACATTATGATATAATGTTGGCAAATATGTTTTAGTACATTTGAATGTACTAAGTATGCGGATATGCCATGCAATATAAAGTATAAGATGCAATGCTCAAAATAATAGATATGATATAGAAGAAGATAACTAAGGTCATGCGAGAAATACTAATGATCAAAGCATTAAGACACATAAGTGAGATCATCAAGAACATAAAACAATATATATATATATATATATATATATATATATATATGTGGGGGGGGGGATGGGAAGATAATAGTAAATAATATTAAGACAATGCCAGTTATGACATGAAATCTAATGATCCCTACATAGAGAAGGGGGAGGCTACTTGCAAAGGTGGCTTTGTCTGGTCATTTTCATCATTAAGAGCTATATATGGATCCACTAGCTCGTCTATAAAGGCAACCTATGGTGGTAACATAGTTTAACGGACTAGAAGTTGCTAATAGGGCTTAGGTTGAGCCCCTACTTCAAAGTCCTCACAATGCTAAGTATATCAACCCACAGATTATATATCATAATCATAATCATAGTAATAGATCAAACTTGCATAAAACCATAGCTTCTCATAATCTTACTTCATAAGATGCTCATAGGAATAGCTCATTAAGGATCTCATGTCACCCATGAAGGATTTTAAGTCACCTTTTACACTCAGTTCATCATCATGTAATATCGGTACATGCCTTCCATCATTACTCATTCTTTTCATATAATATCATTAGAGTTTATATCACCTTCCTCATTAAGGATCCTATGTCACTCTTTTTTATAAACTTGCATACAACTAATGTTTAGAACATACATGAAATTACACATGAATTGTCATACTTGAATAAAATCTTTATGCATGGATCTTTGTAGATTAAGTTAATGGCATGCAATCTAGTAGTAATTCATACTTATATGAGAGGTTAAATAGTAAATAAAATATAATTCATGCACTTAAAAGAGTAGTTGATGAGGGGTAGGGCTCAAATACGTAAAAGAGGACGTGTAAGGAAGAATCAGGGTGGTGGTGCATTGATAGAAAGCCACCCCATGCCCTGAACATCAGAGACCAGGGCATGGAGAACTGCAAGTGCACCTCCCCAGCCACTAAAATTTAGAAACATCTTTCTAGGGTGCCGCACCATGATTTCCCCAATGATTTCAATATTTTTCATTATTTTAATGAGTTTTCATCCCGTATATTGAGATCTTAAGCCCTAATTAGCAATATAATGCATATATATAAATGAAGAATCTACCAACACCAAGCAATTACTTATAAATTTGTGCAAAAACATTATTTGATTTCACAATATGCATCACAGTTCATGTGAATGATATTGAAATCGAGAAGATTCAAATATGTAATTGAAATTCAAGGAGGATTTAAGAAATTCTTTGAATTCCATGGGTGAAAGGTACCCATGGATGAAACCCACATACCATGAATACGAATTACAAAGAAACTTAAAGAAAAATGTGAAGATCAATGAAGACATTGGGAGATCCTTGCTAGGTCTTCAATGAAGGTCTAGAGAGCCTTTTGTAGAAAGAAAATATTTAGGATGGGTGATTAGTGAAAAAATAAGGAGAATCAAGATCTTTGGGGAGTTAATAGATTAGGAACCTAGCCTCAAAACTGTCTAGATTCATTCCCCCTTAAAATTTGGAAAAAGTCTATAAAGCCCTTGATGAAAATCTCCCTTGACCCATCAATAAATTCACCAAGGCTAATTATTCATCTTATTATATCATACTCTATCTTTCTCATACCCTAGATATTACTAATAGATGATTTGTTTGATCAATTCTAAGGTGGAAGTAACTTCTCCAAAATTGATCTTTGGTCCAATTATCACAAATTGATTGTGAGGAAGTGTGACATTCCCAAGATGACGTTTCGAACAACGTATGAACTTTTTAAGTTTTTGTTATCTTATTTGAGCTGACTAATGCTACCATTATTTTCATGGACTTGATGAATCAAATTTTCAAACAGTACATAGATATGTTTGTAGTGGTTTTTACTGATGGTATATTGATTTATTTCAGAAATGAAGAAGAGAATATGGGTCATTTTTGAATTTTATTGCAAAATTTGAGGGAAAAACAATTATGTTCCATGTTTAGCAAATTTTAATTTTATTTAAAATACCTGACATTTCATGTACACATTGTTTCTGGTGATGGTATCATGATTGATCCAAATAGAATAGAGGAGGTAAATAATTGGTCTAGACCATTGTCTCCTTCGGATATTTATAGCTTTTTAGGTTTGGCTGAATATTATAGAAGGTTTGTAGTAGGATTTTCATCCATTGCATCACCTTTGACTAAGTTGACCCAAAAGAAGGTAAAGTTCCAATGGTCGGATGAGTGTGAAAGAGGTTTCCAAACATTGAAGGATCGTCTTTGTAAGACCCTAGAAGTCGGAAAGTTGGAAACCAATGAAAAATCTTCAAAATATTGACCGGACCCAAGTTTACGATTGTCTATACGAGTCGTATAGGCTTCTAAAATGTGTAAAAATGAGTTGTGGAGTGATCCTTAGTATTGATCATGACCAAGCTCAAAGGAAGGCATTATAATTCATGATTACGACCCATAATCACGTACACAACACCTAGACATTACTCGTAACCAAAAAATCAGAGACTCTTAGAATTTACAGGTTTTGGGACCTACATAAAGAGTCCAAATGATGACTCGTAGACATGTTGACGGGTCGTAGAAATGAACCATTTGTAAACTTTAGATACCTAAATTTCAATCCTTTCCAAAGCATGAAGGCGAGTCATATTTATGACTCGTCAATCCTTTTATGCCCCATAGAAAGGGTCTCATAGGTCCAAAGTATATATATATTCAATTCTTCAAATTCCCCTTCTATTCAATTGATTCTTCTAATATTTCACTAAGGCAAGAAATCCAAAGTCTCTCAAGGTTTCTTCTTCAATATACAAGTTAGGGTTCCAAATTTCTTGAAGGTTCTTCTTTAATTCTAAGTGCATTTAGCCAAGGTTTGTGGGGATTATTTCAAGGACTCTTTTCACCCATGGTGTCCAAAGATTTTCTTAAAGTTTCATTCAATTTCTATTGAATTATGAACCCTTATTTTGATGAATTTCATGATGGCGATGCATTAACTCATCTGGTCTTTTAATTTAAGACCAGACGCAAACTAGCCTGAACCATATGTGAACCAGCCTGACCCTGTACTCATTCTTCGATTTTAGGAGCTATGCAACTACAATTTAGGATATTGCAAGTGTTATATGGTTGTATTGATCATGGCTACGTATTGGTATGTTCGGGGAACTGTGCAAGTGATGATTTGAGGTAACATCCACCCCAAAGGGGCTACCCTGGCTTAACTTTAAGCTTTAATTGTGATTTTAATTGTTGGGTTGATTGAGGTTGTTTTGGGCATCAATTTGTAACCTATTTTAGGGTACAAGCTCGATAACGCGTTAAGAACCTTTTTACAAAGTTGTTTTAAGGATTCTCATCGTGGGTTCCACAATCCCATTTTAGATTCAATTTTGGGTCCATTTCCAAAAAATGCGATTTTAGTTTCAATACATTCGTATTGATGAAGTGATCAACATTTTAATAACGTCAAGGAATTTTGAGTCATTTTTGAAGTAAAAAGCTACTAGGAAGTTGACTTGGAGCGTGCGTGTTCGGCTTATAGGTAGGCTACAGTCTTATTTTATTTGATTGCGCTTCATTAGGTGTTGTTTAGTATAAATAGCTTATAGTTTGAATTGTATATAATGGGTTAGGCTCAATTCCCAGTTTTTTGATTCTTGGTCCCGGTATGATCCATAGGATAAGTTGTTTTATAAGACTTCATCTCTAGTGGTTAAGACTACTGATTGTGCTTTAGTTTGGTCGTGACTATCCTATTTTAGGTGGATTGTTCAATTTTTTATTATGGTTGGCGGATTTACATCTTAGGATTGATTTTGGGATGAAACTTGGTTGATGTAGTCATTGTTAGCCGGAATTTATGAAACTTTTTCCTTCACTATTGTAGCACCGATCTTGAAGCTTTAGTCATATTTAGCTGGGTTGTCTCTTCGTGTTAAGTTTAATGGTTAAGTGATTGGCTCAGCTGGTTGTGTGATGCAGTGTTAGATATCTATGTTTGAGTTTAGAAATATGAGGAATTGATTATCTCTGGTTATTCTAAGTATGGTGATATTTCAGGTTAAATCATCAGGTTACGAGGGTTCTAATTGGGTTCATGAAAATAGTGGTTTTCTTATGCTAGTGACCGACCAACAATTAATGAGAAGGGATGATTGTGAAGTGAGAGCATTCATATTGATGAGCCATGGTTTATAAAAATTGCCTATGATGTTCCAGTGTGATGATTGGAATTTTAGTGAGTGGAGTTTTTCCCAGAAACAACCTCCCAGCAAAAGAAGAGGTTGATGTACGAGGAGAAGATCTATGTATAGGATGAACCTTACATGTTTAAACAGGGTGTTGATCAAATGATTCGGAGATGTGTGCTTGAATCCTAGGTGCACCAAGTTCTACAAAGTTGTCATTTATATGCTTATGGAGGACATCATGGAGGAGAACGCACAATTCACAAGGTAGTACAATTTGGTTTATTGGCCTAATTTATTTAAAGATGTTGCAGGTTTTTTTAAGAACTGCAAACAATGCCAAATGGTAGGCACCATAACAACATGTTGGAGGTAGAAATCTTTGATGTGTGGGGAATAAAATTAATGGGCCCATTCCCACTATCATATGGAAATCAGTACATACTGGTGGTAGTGGACTATGTTTCTAAATGGGTTGAGGCCATCACCTTTCCAACAAAGAACTCAAAAGTGGTAAGTCGCTTTCTCAAGAAGCACATCTTCACAAGGTTCGGCATTCCAAGGGCTATTATAAGTGATGGAGATAAGCATTTCCTAAATCAAACGATAAAGAATCTGGTACCTAAATTCAGTGTCACGCACAATGTGGCCAGAACATATCACCACAAGACTAATGGATTTGTAGAAGTAATGAATCATGAGGTGAAGCAAATCGTTTAGAAGACCGTGAATGCCAGGAGGAAACATTGGGATATCAAGCTACGAGAAGGTTTCAAAATGCACTCCAATGTTAGCAACTTATTTCGAGAAAATTAGGCGATATTTCACTTATATTCAAACCAACTACATAACAACCAAGTCAACATCCACAACCACAACATTAATCAAAATTAATCCATCATTTTTAGATTAGAATAGCCCCAACACGTCCCAAATAAGAATTTAACATTAACATATACAATCCCTTCACTTTTAATACATAATGCATAAAAATTATAACAACAATAACAATCAACCCAATCTAATTTAAGCAACTCCAATTCTATCCATTTCAACACCAATACTAATGGTGAGGCAATTCCATTTAATTCCTCATACTAATTACATAATTCATAACAACAACAACTAAAATGTTAATTAAAATTAATTCACCATTTTTAAATACAAACAACCCCTACACAATTTCAACAATATTCCAATGCCAACATTTCATAATTTCATACCTCCAATTCACGTTTACACATTCACAACACGTCTAAATACTTAATAAACATGTAAAAATATGATCAAAACTTTCCTTAACAAGTTGGCTGCTTCTGTTGGCTGAAACTTGACCACTTCAATCAATTAAATCTTTCTGCCCCTAGGATCAATCCCATACTACTATGGACCTTCTAAAGGGTTGAATTATTATAGGGATTTAATGGTGAAAAGAAGAGGAAGGTTGTCCGTGCTTGGTGGAGATACCATGGCTGCCTTGACTCTCTCTCTTTTCTTATTCACTTGAGGAAGTTGAGAGCCTCTTTCTCTCTAAGTTTAAGTTGAAGAAGAATGGGATAAAATGAGCTTCTTAATCATTAAGATATATATATGTTGCCCATGTGGTTGACATGTGTCCATGTGTTGTCCATATGGTTGACATGTGTCTATTATATACACGTGTCCCTCCAAATGCAAACACACGAATCAGCTCCTGCTACGTGCCTTGGTGGGGCCCACTTAGTCTAATTAGCTTAATTAATCTCAGTTAATCACTAATCCCCACTTAATAATCTAGACTAAATAAAATTTATAATTAATTCGTGTATTAATTAAAATTGGGAATAAAAATCTATATCTCTCATGCCGAAATAATCTTGTCCATTGCTTTAAGAAAGTAGATGCATCTTCTTAATTCATGCCACAAGTTCGTTAGTAGCTGCATCACCTACTTTCCTTTTTTTATTTAAATGCAGTCCACACATTCTAAGTAGGTGCATAACCTACTTGATGTAGGTTACTTGTTCTTTTTAGTAGGTTAGCAGTTAGTCTTACTTTAAGAACTTGTGTGATCCTTGCTACTTAAGCTAGACGTATACTCGAGTAGCTTAATTATGTAAGACATCCAAACCAGTAGCTTAAGCAAGTAGGTCGATTATTGTGACAAATTATTTATCCTCGAATACCTTTCAAATCCTTCCAAACCTATTTCAAACCATCACTACTTCACATAAAACTTGTCTATGCAAGATATGGGGAGTTACATCCCCCCTTCGTTAGGATTCTTTGATAACGTCATGGATAACATAGATCATGTGGTAGCTTTAGAAAAACTTTAAAACATTCCAATGTACAAAAGTATGAGATATAATAGTACTATTTATTTTACTGCATTACTCTCATTCATATATACATTGCCTATCACCAGCATAATTATTTGTAAATATCAGGATTATGGGATGCCATACTACTTTAATTGTTTTTAGTGAACTTCCTGGGCACATAAAGGCTCAGAAGGTATTGACTTACTATTTGCAAACTTGTGGAGGTATAAAGGGCGGTCTCTTGTTGGAAGGTAGTTACTTCCCTTATTCTTATTTATCTATCTTTTTGTGGAGGGATTTAGTGATACAGTCCTTTGGGACTTTATGTGATATATGTGTTTAGTTTTGTTAGTATGGTGTCACTTAGTTGTTCCCTCTTTTGTAGTGTGTTGTCGTCTTTAGGTCTTGGGATGGCACCACCAGTTACGTCTTTACTTGGTTCTTATTTTCTCTCTCTTTCTTATATTTGATGTTTCTTTTTGCAGATTTTTGTATTATTCATGGTAGTTACTTGTGATATATACTCCTTGCTTACATGTTCTTTATACTTTCTTTATCTTTGGAACTTAGTTAGCTGATGTCTACTGAGTTCCATATATTGGTGCTCATACTACACTTTTGCACCTTGTAGATCATAGTACGAGTTTTTACTATTAATTTGGACATCGTGTGGAGCATCTCTTGCATTTTGAAGACCTAGGTGAGGTCTTAGCGTTAGATTTGCCTACCTTATTTTATAATGAACTTAGACTAGTCTTTATTTTGTATTCGAAGACAGTTTGTACTATTATTTTTATGATGGTATCTGTATTAACTTGGTACTTCATTATTACGTTTAGTAGCTCGACTGCCGACTGATTCCTGGTATTGGTACTTATCTTGCTATATTGTTCTCATTCTCTATTCTTGTTCTTAATATTATTATTATTCATTTCTTTTATTCTACTTGTAATGGTCCATTGTGTATGGTTTTAGACTATAGGATTAGGCTTAACTACTAGTGGGTTGATAGTAGGTGCTATTATGACTTGAAAAATCAAGTTGTGACAGAGTGGTATCAAGATTAGGTTCGTCGGTATCATTGGTATAAGAGAAAGAGCCTAGTAGAGTCATGCGGATCTATTAGAAGACATCCGTATCCTATCGTTGGGAGGCTATAGGGTATTTTAGGGAAACTTCATTCTTCGATCCTTATCGTGTAAATTTGTTTGATCAACCTCTATATACTTTATTGAAATTCATTCCTCCTTAGATGGATCGTACGATCTTTTTGATGGAAATAATTGTAGCATCAGCACATACTACCAAGGCTTTGATAGTTTCTATGCCCACCTCTGCTTCTTTGGATTCAGCGTTGGAGATTTAGTGTCTCGATGAGCATATACCATAGGCAAAAGTCTTTTGGGTACATCGAGCGGTTCTAATCTCAAAGTTGGATCTGTTGGTCTTCAGTAAGGTTTTTTGCCGGTTTCTGAGTATATGATTGAGTTTCTGGAGTAGGCCAGACAGACTACCCCTTGTTTCCTATCCAGTGAGAGTTGATTCAGGGGTTTATTGATAAATTAATTTTACCGCTTCGCCTAGCATCACAATAATTTAATGCAGTGGGGTCTATGTTTCTCTAGGAGGTCAGTTATGTGAGGACTATGTAGCATGCATGTATGAAGACTTATAAAGGTGGAGATAAGAGATCCCACCTTCAGCGCAGTAGAGGTAACACAACGCTCTAATGTAGACATCATCCTAGTAAAGGTCAGGTTCACACTATACCTACCAGACATATTATGGGAGCACCTTAGGTTCTAGGTGGTCTTATGATAGTTTATGGTACCCACAGTGAACACAGTTCATGACAAACTTTTTAGGGTTTGCTGTCTAGCATTAAACTTTTGGGGCTCATACTACTTCAGGTTGGTTTATCTAGGTGGTTTGTGTTTGGTAGGAAGTGCTATACATGTGGTGAGTTTGGGTATCCGGCTAGGGAGTGCCCAAAAGTCACACATCGTAGAAGGCAGGCTCAATAGGATAAGGTTCATAGGGCTCAGATGCAGTCAGTTAGAGGTGGTACCCCGAGTATTGCAATTAATATGTCAGATGTTGAGTTTGAGGATAGGCACATTCCATCACATGCTTTTGCAGGTCATATAGAGGTTGAGGCTCCAAGTATCAATCATACTTGCCTAAATTTTATTTCTAGGACCTTCTTTGCTTGTAGTGTTTGGGTGTTGGGATCTTTGTACCCATTAGTGATTACATGGCTTATTAGATTCATTTTGTAATTTGGTGATTTCCTTACTTGGACTGATGTAGGCATGGTTACTTGATTTGATTGCTTAGATATTGGTTGCTATAAAAACTTTGCTTAAAACTATATCTTTGCGTTTATCTTCCCTTGGTGATTTCTTTTAGTATTGGATCATTTTGGCTTCACTGTTATGTTGCAGTAGTGGTAGAGTTATAACTTGTGTTGAGCTTTGTTGATGTCTTTGGGGATTCTTATTTAGCCATCCTAGAGTTTTCTAGAGTTGGTCCTTTCCCCTTCCTAGCATTCCCCTCCTAGTGTACTTGGCTGGTGTGAGGTTGCTGCTGAGAGAAGGGTGTGTCAGTAGTTTTGGCCCTTGTGGTCTACTTTAGATTTCTTTCAGTGATTATTTCTAGTTTTGATTTCATATTTTTAATTCCTAAGGTGGAAAAGTTAAGGTTTTCCCTTCATATTTGGCTGGGTTGTTTCTTCGTGTTAAGTTTAATGGTTAAGTGATTGGCTCAGCTGGTTGTGTTATGAAGTGTCAGATATCTATGTTTGAGTTGAGAAATATTAGGAATTGATTATCTCTGGTTATTCTAAGTATGGTGATATTTCAGGTTAAATCATCAGGTTACGAGGGTTCTAATTGGGTTCATGAAAATAGTGGTTTTCTTATGCTAGTGACTGACCAACAATTAATGAGAAGGGATGATTGTGAAGTGAGAGCGTTCATATTGATGAGCCATGGTTTATAAAAATTGCCCTTGCTGTGCCCGTGTGATGATTAGAATTATAGTGAGTGGAGTGTTTTCGAGAAACAACCTCCCAACAAAACAAGAGGTTGATGTACGAGGAGAAGATCTATGTATGGGATGAACCTTACATGTTTAAACAGGGTGTTGATCAAATGATTAGGAGATGTGTGCTTGAATCCGAGGTGCACCAAGTTCTACAAAGTTGTCATTCATATGCTTATGGAGGACATTATGGAGGAGAACGCACAATTCACAAGGTAGTACAATTTGGTTTATTGGCCTAATTTATTTAAAGATGTTGCATGTTTTTTCAAGAACTGCAAACAATGCCAAATGGTAGGCACCATAACAACATGTTGGAGGTAGAAATCTTTGATGTGTGGGGAATAGAATTAATGGGCCCCTTCCCACCATCATATGGAAATTAGTACATACTGGTGGTAGTGGACTATGTTTCTAAATGGGTTGAGGCCATCACCTTTCCAACAAAGTACTCAAAAGTGGTAAGTCGCTTTCTCAAGAAGCACATCTTAACAAGGTTCGGCATTCCAAGGGCTATTATCAGTGATGGAGATAAGCATTTCCTAAATCAAATGATAAAGAATCTGGTACCTAAATTTTGTGTCACGCACAATGTGGCCAGAACATATCACCACAAGACTAATGGATTTGTAGAAGTAATAAATCATGAGGTGAAGCAAATATTTAGAAGACCGTGAATGCCAGGAGGAAACACTGGGATATCAAGCTACTTGAAGCGCTCTGGACATACCAAAATGCATACAGGACACCCATTGGTACTTCACCGTACAATATAGTGTTTGGAAAAACATGTCACCTTCTAGTATAGCTAGAGAACCAAGATTACTTGGCTATTAAAAAGTTAAACTTAGACCCAAAGATGGAAGGCAGGAGGTGTATGGATCATTTTCATGAACTGCAAGAATTTCGGCTCCACACCTATGAGAAGGCTAAACTATATAAGGAAAAGATGAAAAGATCATATAATTAGCACATTATTGCTTGTACATTTGTGTTAGGGAAGAAGGTACTACTCTTTAAATCTCATTTGCATGTCTTTCCATGTAAGCTCAGATCTAAATAGAGTGGGTCATTTGAGATTGTATGAATGTTATCATATGGAGTCGTGGAATTATGGGATCGCACTAGATCAACCTTGTTTATGGTAAACAGCTAATAAGTTAAGAATTCTTTTGGAAAAGATGTAGATCGTGAGGAGGAAGAGATTGAACTGGAAAATGAATATAGGAAGATATAATTTGTGCCGTGATAACAAATTAGGTCCTATGTGGGAGGCAACCTCTGAGGTGGTGTAAGAATTGTCAATTGTAGGTTATACTTTGATTTTTAAAGAGTGTGAACTTTTATTTTGTTTTATTGTAAAATTAGACTAAGTATAATTTGAACATATAAAAGAATATCAAAAAAATAACAAAAAATAATGTGGATGATAAACATCAAGGTCCGCGACAGGTCCGAGTCGCGGACCTAGTCCCTCTATGTTCATTTTTTCCTAGGTATATTTTTGCAAACTTTTGATGAAATTATGATCTAAGTCAAGTGCGCACCAAGTCCGCATGGCTAATTCCTATGTTATTTTAAGTTTTCGAATTTTGGCATACTTAACACGATAGTCTGTGACATCTCTGCCTCATAGACTTGAGTGAATTATCCGGCATGTTTAATTAAAAGATGGGTTTTTACCCATTTTAACTCTCTTAACCCAACCCCAATCCCTTTTAACCATCAAAATTCCCCATAACCTTTAATTTTTTATCCCTGTAAAACAGATCTAAACTCCCTTACTCTCAAAGTTTTCTTTTTCTCTAGCAAATCTGCTATGCTCCTTGAGACTCAAGCAAGTTTCTTATTATCTTTTCTTCTTCAACACCAAAAGATATGTATTGTTGCACTATTTTTATGATGTGGGTAGAAGAATTTTGTATGGGTAGGCTCATAGGTTCTAAATTTTGTCTTCATATTGTTGATGCTTGCCTTGTTTTTAGATTCTAATCATTGTGGGCATGGAGATTTTGATATGACTTTAAGTAATTATGGAAAATTCTTAAGGTGTTAATTTCTTAAACTAGAACACTAGTTCGATAGTATGAGGAATGGATGAAGTTTTTGCTAACAATCATGTGTTGTGAATTCTTGAGTACAATGCATGCCAAATTGTGATACGTTTGCCCAATTCTTGAGCTTAGGTGTAGTAGCTTTTATTGAAAAAAAATCTTGGGATGAATGTATGTTTGAATGTCAGGATATTGTGCTTATCTGATTAGTCATACTAATTCTTAAGTAGCATACTACCTAACTTGGGAAATTTTGGTTATGCAAATGCATATCCTGAGCTATTAAGTTGATACTAACAGTTAAGAAAGTATGTATATTGAACATGTTTAAATAAGGGAAGTCTTAGTACCATCTTGTTACATGCATTGTCTGATACATTTTTAAGTGTGGGGTTGTTGTTTAGTGTGATAGGCCTTGTGTAAAAGGAAAAAAAATTCAGTCGTTGATAAGTTGGTTTTAGGATAGGTGCAGACAACTGTTTCATCTTACCGTAGACAAGGAAAGAAACCAACCACCAGAACCCGAAATAGGGTGAGAGGTATACCCTACATACCACCTGCCCCCACTATACCATGAGGATAGACTCGTCGATTTGGATTGAAAGCGGTACATCAAACATGCAAGAATTTGTATAAGAAGCATGTAGAGTCCCGGTATATCTCGGATATGCCATTAGATCATGAAAGCATGGCCAAGGAATTTCCTCAGATTATGAAGAAACTGATAGAGCTCAGCAGGATCTTTCTATTTGCCAACCCACAGTCATGCAACTCACATAATAAGGGAGTTCTACGCAAACTTTCTATAGGATACTCGACCTCATTATATCATGGTGTGGGGAGTGGAAGCTCCTATATCCCTTATGCTTATGAATGAAATTTTAGGGACTCCAGATTTGTCGCCTGCCATATTAATGGAAATGAATATCCGACCACCCTACCAAGATATTTTTCACGCTTTATGTGGGCCCAGATCGATTGCTATGTGGATACACTATGGGTACAGGGGCTACAATCTCTCATATCCATATGCCCATTTGATAAGGGAAGCTCGAGTTTGGGTTAAGATTATTATGCATAGCCTCATCCGTGGTCTACACAACAATGAAGTTACTAGGGATAGGGTGTGTTTGGTGTATTCCCTTATGAAAGGTATTTTAGATGCTTATGTTTTGTGACACTAGTAAGTGTCAATTCTTTAAGGTGGGGTTGGGGTTTGAGTGGTTACCTCTGTACATATTTTTATCTTGTTTAAACTGTGTGAATTGTTTTTAGCTTATTTGAATTATTTGAGTATATTTTATTTGTTTTTCACAATATTTATATTCGGTTTTTTGACGGTGGAGATTTTCCTTGAACCGTAAAAAAATAAATGATTTTCGTCATTATGGTAATGTGTATTTGAGGTATTTTACTAGACTACAGGATTGCATAGGTAGTTAATGAATGGGTTGAAAAGCAGGTAACCAAATAGCATTGACTGAATTGAGACACCTACGACTCTTTTGTTAGACTTTGAATATGTAAATTTAATTTTGAATTCATGTCAATGTTTGGTTGAAATTTCATAAAAGTTGTCATTCTTAAATTGATTATGTGCCATGTGTGTGTGAAGTTAATTGTGTAATCCTTGTTGTTCTTCATTTCTATAACTTGCCCTCCATGTGCGTCGAAAAAAAATAAAGGGAGTTTAGAGTTAGGGAAAGGATCTTGGGATTTTCTTGGTAGCATCAGTTTAGACCACTTGTGATAACCACCTTGATGTAAATTCATAGTTAACCCCTCTTAAAAATTTGACTTATTTCTTTGGTAGTCGTGTTTGAAGCTAATTCCTACTTTTTCAGAAAACCTTGAGTTTGATCCAAAAAATCTCAAATACTTTAGGAAAGAGAAAGTGAAAGAATAGGAGAGTCACAATCATGGATGACCAAGTGAATAACCATTGGTGTGTAAGAAAGGAACTCATATTGTTAGGGATTGAACAGAAAAATGTATGGAAATAATGAAAACAATTGTATGTTATAAAGAAGAAGAACGAAAATAAATAAATAATATATATATATATATATATATATATATATATATATATATAAGAAAAGAACTTCCTGACCCAAATAACAAGTGCTAAAAATTAAAAGGGCGAACTTTAAAGGAAAAAAATGGTAATAATGAGGTTGTGAAGAATATTCTTAAAATAGAAAAATTGTAGTGTATTAAAGAGCTTGGGAACTAGTCACTGTTTATACACAATTAGTACCTACCCATCACCTAGCCTACATTATAATCTGAAAAGTCTTAAGTGATCCTTAAGTCTTAGCTATGTTAAATGAGTTGCATATCACACTTAGGGCAAGCTTATGTTTTATCTAGAGTAACTCGTGATTTTGTTTGAAATAGTGAGTGGATTCTGCTTAATACCTATTGTTGATTGGTACTGAATGTAACTATGAGTGTTTATGGGAAATTCTTTCTTGGTGAGGGAAGATGTTTAGTGAAGGAATGACAACTCTACATGAGTTTTGGGATTGAATAATCATATGAGTTTGCTACATTACAGAGTCAACTCTTGAGGTTGTGTTGTTTTGGACTAGACAGTCGCATGAACAAAGTTAAACATGCTAGTGAAAAGTAAACTATTTGTGCAATCAGTGTTGTTTGGTAGGACTTCTTTACATACATTATGTTTGTTATTGCGTGCCTAGGACTGGATATTTGTTCGAGGATCAACAAAACTACAAGTGAGGGGTGGTGATTTTGGGTGCATTTATGTGCCCAATAGAAAAAATAATCATTTTTATTGTAGAGTTTGAGAGCTAATTCCCATAATTTATCTCATTTTTATAATACTTGTCTATAATTATATCTAACCAACATGATTGGATACCTTCAGGGCATAATGATAAAGAATGGACCTTTAAAAAATTCTTTGAATGAAAGTGGAGCTTGACCATGAAGTTGGGAACTAAAGTGAAGAAAATACACTTCGTGGGAATGCCTCCACGTTGTGCACCTAGCTACACAGAATTGAGTTTTGGGACATGAAATTAATTTGACTCAACAGGAGAGTATGTGCTAGGTGCGCGTCATGGACCTGTCTAAGGATAGAATGAATTTTTTCGGATGAGAGAAATACAAATTTACACAAGGAATAAATACGTGTGTCATGGACTTCAATATGGTAATTAAAACATCGTATTTTTCGAGGCTATAAATAGCATACTCATTTTTTATGAAATATTCTATTTTTATTTCAAGCTTTTGACGAAGGAAGACGAAGGGAAAACTTTTCTAGAGTTATATTTCTTCTTCTTTTTCATTTGGAAGTAAGTTTTTATGGCACTAATTGTTTATTGGATTATGTACGAAATTATGAGTTGCTAAAATCCCTTGTTCTAGGGTTGTAATCACAAGATGAAGGTTTTAATTTAATTTGCTTTGGTTAAAAATGGTATCTTTCATACAATTACTCCTATATTCTCACTTATATTATTTTAATGCCTGATCAATATTAGAATAAATTCGTTATCTACATGAAACTCGATAGATGGAAGGGAGATAAAATACTAGAATATAGGGAGCATGTTTGTTCAAGAATTTCCTAGGATAATTCGTGTATAGGATTTCCATGACACATACCTATACACCATACTTGGTTATTAGACAAGATGATAGATTTAATGCATCTTTGTTGGTTCATGCTTATCCTTGCTCAACGATGTAGTTAGGTTGTCAACAACGGTAGGAAATTAGAGGTCGAGAGGCCATGATTGTAAAATCAACCCTATAAATCAGTAATTAAAAGACCTATTAAATGACAAAGTAAGGTATGTTAAACCTGAAAATTATAAATGCTACAACTCAGGAAATCTTTTTTAATTTGACTAAACCTTACTATAATTTTTGAGTCATTTCTTAATAGTATTTTTGTAGTTTAGATTTAGATATAATTTAACACAGCCCTTTGCAACACACACGAAAAATTCAGTTCATTGGAAATCTTATACAAGCGTAATTAAAGTCCTTTGGGTTCGACAATCCAATTCTGAAAAAGGGCCACTATATTACTTATGGGAGACCATGTACACTTGCATGATCCTTGGTATCAAAAATGAGCATAATGCATGTGTCGAGGGAAGTAGTGAGCACGGATTTGGGTTAGAGTTAAAATAAATCAAACCCCATAACATGTGCTGCCAACATAGATAAAATAGTGTCATTAGTTCGGGCATCTCATCACATTAATCCAAAAAGAGTTCTTCTATTTTGATGAATGTAAGACCCCGTTAGTTCAGAAGTTGAAAACAAGGAGAAAACCTCTAAAAAGTTAATTGCCCCAAGTCTATAAATCAACCTAAAAGTCATAGAGACTTTCACAAGTCATAGGAGTGACTCATAGAGAAGGCACTGGGAAGGTGAATTGGACCAAGTGAAGGAAAATTTTATGAGTCCCTGTTACAACTCATAGAAGTTTAGACCAATCTTAGGTACGACTCATCAAAAAACATCATAGGCAACAATTTACAGGTTTTCCAAATCCTATAGGACCACTCGAGTCTACGACTCGTAGAGACGAGTCATAGAGAAAGTTCTAAGGGTTAGTCCTCTGGGTCTACTTAGTTCCTACAAGACGGGTGCTCTTTATGACTCATAGAAAGTCCTACAAGTCGTAGGGACCGATCGTAGGGTCAGTTCTGGCCAATATTTAAAGGGGCCTTTTAGTCCTTTCCCACATTTTAATATAAAGTGAAGCCATTTTAGGGATTGAGTTGACCCTATCTCAGGAGACTAAAGCATCCCAAACTCATCATTCTCACACTTAAACTCAAACACACAAAATTCTTTCCTCTCAAAGTTCACCCAGTAGTTTCAAGAAAATTCTAGGGTTTTATTTCAAGATCCTTTAAGTCTCCATTTTTCAAAACTGCATTAGGGATTTACTCCCCAAGATAAGTGTGTCACATTCATTAAGTTTTCCACCCATTGAGCCCAAGTATTTTTCTAACCTAGCAACAAAATTTCCAAATTTGTGAAGGTTGTGGGTTTTCATATCATGATTTCCAAATGCATAGATTATTGAATATTTGAAGTATATTTACAGAAATTAGCTTACATTGGTCCTTAATTGCATAAATTTATGACTTATATCATAGGTCCTTATGTTTAGGCATGAAAGGTGTTTTAAAGTAAATTGGTGGGTTAATTTAAGTATATTTTAAATTGATACACTCCATTACACTCATGCATTCTAGTGTTGATGTAAATGATTTGTAGTTGAATTGGCTAAACCCATCATGTTTTACCATGACCATTAAAGAATGTTTAGTTGATTCAAAGGGGTTCTAACCCAATGTTTACAAATGTTTATTTCTACGAATGTGAAGATATTTAAACAATGATTGAATGAGTATAAAAGGGCTTCTTAGCGAAAGAATGGATTTTAGTTGATAAGGACAATTCTCACATTTGAATCATCAATGTTTAATGAGCTATACTATCGAATAATATTTTTATGATTTAAATCTATATAAATGATTATGTTCTTATGTTATATTACACGATAACATGGAATTTACTTAGCACCGAATGGGTGGAATTCAGTAAGGGAATCCTAGTAGTGACCCCTTGTCTCATTAACTATGTGCCAACATAGGAGCCCTTGTAGGCTTAGGCTAGTAGATCCAAAATATCCCTAAATGTTAAAGAAATGAATGAATGCAAAATTTGATGTAATTCTACATTGGTAAGTAGTCTCCTTTTTTTCAATGTGAGGGTTACGTTGGATTCCCTATAGTAGCCCGCATGGTCTTAAATGTTGGTTCTAGTCATCTCCCCACAAAATAAAATTTTGAAATGTTATTCATTTTGGTTGGTCATGCATGCATCTACTCATGTACTTTAACTTATAATGCTTTAATGTTCTTCATTGAATTGTACGCCTACATATTTAGTACATTCAAAGTACTAACACATGTTTTAAAGCCTACATGATATCTCCATGTAGGTCACGACTTTCCTCCTCATTCTCCTTTATGTGGATATTAGAGATCGTTGAAGGCTTCATTTGGGTGAGTTTCCATATTTTGGGAACAATAGTCCTTTGTCTTTCTAGCTTATTAAATATTGAGACTTTTAGACATTATATTTTGACTTTCGTGTTATATTGATTAAGGGTGAGCTAGGGACATATCTTAGCCCCCACCAAGTCTACAAGTAGAGGTATGTTTATACACAAATGTAAGACATTTTAAGTTGGACATTGACTCCTATTCTATGATGTTTCCCTTAGTCCTGTTTTTCCCATTTATTTCTGCTTTTTGTTGAATGTTATTACCTATGAAAAACAAAATGAATTCTAAGAGGCTTGGGTGAGGTACCTTCGGATGTCTCATTCTTTATGTCACATCTAGGACCTAGGCTTGGGTCGTCACAAATTTGGTATTAGAGCTTCAAGTTTTGAATGGTTCTCGTAGTCCAATATACCGCATTGAATAGGGTCTTGTTCATGGTTGTAATGTGTGCCATAACTATGAATAGGAGACTATGGGACATTTAGAAAAGTTTTCCCTTTTTTCATAATTCACGTTGTGCCCTAGAGTTGTCCTACCATATCCTTTAACTAATGAATCATTGTGTCTTCTAGATCATTCCTCCAAAAAGGGTCTCTCTACTAAGAGTAAGGGTTGAATATGAGAACCAAGCTCCTCCGGTTCTCGAAGATCCATATCATGAGGAAGGAGTGATGCATGAGTAATTCTGAAACATTATCACCTTGTTGGCTCATGTTGTAGCCAACCAAATTAAGCAGTGCATTGTTACTCCTTCTCTTCCTCAAGTGCCTACTCCGTCTTCTAGTATTTGAGACTTCAAGAAAATAAAACCACCCGAGTTTGATGGTTCCAAAGTAGATGAATGCCCTATGAAGTTTATTGAAGAGGTCTATAGAATTGTGGCTATCATAGGAGTGCCTCCAAATGAGAAGGATGAGCTAGTGGCCTATCAACTCTAAGGCATGGCAAGGGTTTGGTACGAACAATGGGTTGTTGAGAGGGGTGAAGATATGGGACCAATAGAATGGAAAGAGTACAAGGGTGCCTTCCTAGATTATTTCTTTCCTTTTGAGGAAAGGGAGGTAAAGATCCAAAAGTTCATCAAGCTTCACCAAAGGAGCATGAGTGTGAGGGAATATTCCCTCAAGTTTACCAACTTGTCTAAGTATGCACTTTCATGGTCTCTGATCCAAGGTCAAGCATACAAAAGTTCATTTTCGGCATTTCTAGTTTTGTCTCCAAGGAATGTAAGATGGCCAGGTTTGTCAAAGAGATGGATTTCTCCTGACTCATGATGCATGTGGAAAAAATTGAGGAAGAGAAGTTGAGGAAAAGGCCAAAGGGGTTCAATAAGGCTAGAGTCGATGGTAGAGGATTCAATCATCAAAGGTTCAGTTATAGTATTAGGGGAAAGGGCAAAAGTTGGCAACAATTTTTGGGGAAAGGCTCTACCAATAGTTCTCCTCAAAGGTTCAACAAGGACAAGGGTACTAATCCTATAGTTCCAAGGGAGAATGTGGGTGCTCAAGTTTTTCCCGCTTGCAAGAAGTGTGGAAAGACTCACAAAGGGAAGTGTTTAGTCAGCTCCAATGCATGCTTCAAGTGCGGTAAATTGGGTAATCAAACTAGGTATTGTAGAGGTAGTGGTGGTAGACCCCAAGTACAAATTTCTCATGGTCAACAAGCTCAAGAAAGTGGCCTATGCATCAACCATTTTTATGCCTTGCATGGGAGACAAGAGGTTTAGGAATCACCCGATGTGGTTACCGGTATGTTAAAGCTCTTTACTTTTGATGTGTATGCATTATTAAATCTGTGTGCCATTTTTTCATTTGATACTCCACTCCTTTATAATAGGTTTAATGTGTTAAACAAAATGTTATTAGAACCTTATATAGTGTCTACCTCCATTGGTGAGTTGGTTTTTTTTAGAAAGGTCTATAAGGGTTACCCCGTGTCTATTTTGTAGAAAGTTGTTCCTTTTGATCTCATTGAGTTTGAAATGATATATTTTCATGTTATTCTTTGTATGGATTGGTTGCACACTTCATATGCTTTCATAGATTGTAAAACTTCTCAAGTCAAGTTTTAATTCCCAAATGAGTCTATTTTAGAATGGGATGGTCATGATTCGGTAGTAAAGGATAGATTCATTTCCTATATTAAGGCCCAAAAGTTGATTTCTAAGGGTTCATCTACCATATCATGATGGTTAGGGATGTTGACTCCGAAAAATGTTTTATTGAGTCAGTTCACGTGGTCAATGAGTTTCCCGATGTCTTCTCCGATGACCTTCCCGCTACCCCTCCCTAAAAGAAAGTTGATTTTGGTATCGACCTTCTCTACGATACCCAATCTATCTCTAGTCCTCCACAGAGAATGACCCTGGTGAAATTAAAGGAGTTAAAAGGAATAACTAAAGGACTTGTTAGAAAATGGATTTATAAGGCCAAGTATTTCAACATGGGTTTCCCCAATATTGTTCATGAGGAAGAAGGATGAGTTACTCTGAATGTGCATAGACTACCATCGATTGAAGAAGATGAATGTTAAAAAGAAATATTTGATCCCTATGATAGATTATTTGTTTGACCAATTGCAAGGGGTGAATCATTTCTCAATAATTGTTCTCCGGTCAGGATATTATCAACTAAGGATAAGAGAGTGTGACATTCCCTCATTCCGTTTCCTTTCTATGCTAGTTAAATCTCATTCATGGATGAATGTTCCCAAGGAAGAGATATTATATGACCCCATAAGTCAAAATGTCTAAACAAAGGAGAGAATCCCTAAAAAAGTGAACTTTCCCAAACCTACGAGTCCACTTATGAGTCGTAGATATTTCCACGAGGCGTAGGAGTGAGTCGTAAAGTGGGCACTAGGGAAAAGGGAATCGGACCAATTGTAGGACAACTATACAAGTCCATGTTATGACTTGTAGAAGTTTACACAAGTTGTAGGAATGAATCATTGAGAAACATCAGAGGCAATAATTTGTAGGTTTTCCAAATCCTGCAAGACAAATCGAGTCTACGACTCATCGTCAAGTCTGTGACTCATAGAGATGATTCATGGAGAAACTTCTGAGGGTCATTCGTCAGGGTCCTCGTCAAACCCTATAGGATGAGTCCTCTGTATGACTCATAGAAAGTCCTACGAGTCATAGGGACCAGTCATAGGGTCAGTTCCGGTCAATTTTCAAGGGGTATTTTATTCCTTTCCCATATTTTAACATTGAAGTGGTCACTTTAGGGATTGATTTGTCCCATTCTAAGGACTCTAAACCATCACAAACCCCTCATTCTGACACTTAGATTCAAACACACAAAATTCTTTCCCCTGAAAGTTCTCCTAAGGGTTTCAAGAAAAGTCTAGAGTTTCATTTCAAGTTCCTTCAAATCTCCATTTTTCAAAGCCGTATTAGGTCTTTATTCCCCAAGGAATGTGGGTATTATTCATGTGTTCTTCTACCCATAGAGCTCAAGTATTTTTCTAACCTAGCAACTAAATTTCCAAATGCATATATTATTGAATATTTGAAGTATATTTACCTAACGTAGCTTAAATTGGTCCATAATTTCATGAAATTGATGACCTATATCAAAGGTACTTATGTGAAGGCATGAAAGGGTTTTTAAAGTAAATTGGTGGGATGTTTTATGTACGTTTTAAATTGATGCATTCCATTACTCTCATGTATGCTAGTATTGATGTAAATGATTTGAAGTTGAATTTTCTAAATCCACCATGTTTTACCATAAGAATTTTGAATTATTCAAAGGCTTTCTAACCCAATGTTTACAAAAGTTTATACACTATTAATGTGAAGGTCTTTAAAGAAAGACTAAATGATGATGAAAGGGCTTCTTAGCCAAAAAAATGGATTCTATGTGATAAGGACAATTGTCTCATTTGAATCATCAAGTTTTAATGAACTATTATATGGAATGATGTTTTGATGATTTAAATCTATATAAATGATTATGTTCTTACATTATTTAAAATATTCTGTGGGATAGACTTTGCACCGAATGGAGTATTGAGGTGGAATTCGATAAGGGAATCCTCGTAGTAACATCTTGTCTCATTAACTAAGTGCCGAAATAGAAGACCTTGTAGGCTGAGGCTAGTGGATCCACAAATATCCCTAAATGTTAAAGACATTAATGAATGTAAAATTTGATGGACTTCTACCTTGGGAAGTAGTCTACCTCCTTCCAATGTGGGGGTTACGTTGGATTTCATGTAATAGTTCGCATTGTCTTAAATGTCGGTTGTAGTCATCTCCCTACAAAATGAGTGTTCAAATGTTATTCATGTTGATTGCTCATGTATTCATCTACTTATTTACTTTGATTGATAATACTTTAACATATTTCATTGAATTAAATGTCTACATAGTTAGTACATTCAAAGTACTAACGCATACTCTTTTGCCTACATGATATCACAATATAGAGATTGGGATTCCTCATCATTATCCTCCACGTGGCTAGTAGAGATCGCTGAAGGGTACTTTTGGGTGAGTTCCCATATTTCAGAAATAATAGTCCTTTGTCTTTCTAGCTTATTAAATGTTGAGATTTCTAGACATTATATTTTAACTTTCGTGTTATATTGATTGAGGGTGAGTTAGGGACATGTCTTAGCCCCTGCCAAGTCTACAAGTAGAGGTATGTTTGGACATAAATGTAGGGCATTTTATGTTGGACATTGACTCCTATTCTATAATATTTCCCTTAGTGTTGTTTTCCCCTTTTATTTCCACTTGTTTTTGAATTTCATTACCTATGAAAAGCTAAATGAATTCTAAGAGGCATAGGTTTGGTACCTCTTGGTGTTTCATTATCCAGTTCGCATCTAGGAATTAGGTTTGATGACAATGGATACATAAGTTAAGTTGTTTTTCTATGCTTTGGCAAGGCATAAAATGGCTCTAGCACATGGGCTGAATATTATATCATCACGAGGCTCATAGTGATGGTTTTTGATTATATAAACTCTCCAAGAAGTAAAGTAATTAGTTTAAGAGTATTTATATATATTACATTGTCTTAGTTGTAAAGCTTTATATGTCTTACCTTACATTTATGCCTTACATTTATGTCAAGTTAGTATCAATGTTTCTATTCATTTCAGTTATTATTTCATTATTCTATATTACATACCGTACATTTAGGGTACTATTATATTTCGATGATGCATCATTTTATGATAAAGATACAGGTATTCAAGAGCATCAATTGTCACTCAATTGAGATCACACTTCATCAGCCTTTGGTAAGACATCCTTTCTTTCAAAGGACTTTTTTACAATTGTTGCTTATAATTCTTTTGAGGTAATTGTGGGGAACTTTCCCAGAACCTATCTTTAGTTAGTATAGGCTTCATGGAAAAGGTTCAGATAGGCCAGTATTTAAGATTATTGTTGAAAACATTATTTATTCCATATTATATTCAGATATTTCAGACTTTTGCATTATGTTATATTTACGTGTTTTAAATGCTCACGTTTTAAAAGCTTTTGCAATTGACTTTAGTCTTCACTTATTATTAGTCATTCAGGACAAGGGTTCCCTTGGGAAAAGCATTGGTTTCTAAATGCCGGCCACAGCTACGATGTGGATTCACGGTGTTACAAGATCCTAGGGAGTATGACTGAAAATATTAATATTCCTACGTGGGAATATTTTAATATGAACTTCAATAAAGTTTTACCTAGTACGTGCCAACTTTATGATTATATATGGTTGATTGTAGATTCAATGACTAAGTCAGTAAATTTTCTTATGGTTAAGACTTCTTATTCAATCGAGGATGATGCTAATATTTGCATTCGAGAGATGGTAAAATTTCATGGTTTTCAATTATTCATCATTTCGACAGAGTCACTTAGTTCGCATGTCACTTTTGCAGATCATATCAAAAAAGTCTTGGTACTTAGGTTAAGCGTAGTACATATTTTCATCCGTAGATCGATAGACAAGCCGAAAAGACTATTCATATTTTGAAGAATATGTTGAGAACTTATGTGATCGAATTTAAAGGTAATTGAGTTCATCATTTTGCATTGATTGAGTTTTCTTAAAATAAAAGCTACCACTCTAGTAATCAGATGGTTCCATTTGAGGGTGTGATGAAGTTTGGTAAGAAAGGGATGGTCAGTCCAAGATATTTTAACTCTTATTAGAGCCACGACCCAATCTAGACGCTAGACATGAAATGGTGATTAGGATCCCGAGAGACTCTAACAAAGCCTCTTAGCATACATAACATGACATAAGATAACATGAAATTAAGATAAAATCATAAATGTGAAAGATATGTCTCAAAATATAGAAATATCAATAAAGGAAAATCTAAGAATAACATCCCCAAAAAAGAAATCATGCTAGTCTAGTCTGAAAATGCCTCTACTAACCTAGATGGGGGCATCAGATAAGCCTTGCCTCACCTAAAACATATATAAATAAAATAAGTCTGAAAAATAATGATGTCATAGCTGGTTCCACCCTCGTTTCATAAGGAAACAAAGCAAGCAACACCAACTTGAACTTGCACTAGCCACGATAATGGGTAGGAGCATCGTGATCTATTATACAACAATATAGGCAATCAAGTATGTGTTAGTACATGGAATGTACAAAGTATGGAGAATGTGAAAATCATGATGTAAATCATAATAATGCAATGTCCAAGCTAAACATATTTAAAGCCTTCAAAAGTATCATTTGAATCATAAGACATGAAAAATGCAAAAAATTGTAAGGAATTCATTAAGTAAACATAGCATACAGAATTCATTAAACTTTGTGAAAGATAGCTTTAAGAGACATAAACCATGAGGTCTATCAAAGATTCTTGCCTTCCCCACACAAAAAAAAGGTTTTCCCACCTGCCAAGATAAGGACCATTTACATGAGCTATATGTGGATCCACTAGCTTAATCTTAGAATTATCTATTTCTCCTAGTCCACTCGGTGCTCGGTAAACTCTCAATAAGAATATCAATAATAATCATAGCATAGTCATGAAAAATAGTAATAAGCTTATAACACCAAATTCATCATAGATACTATGACAATCTTAAGAACAGCTCCATAAACAATATCATGAACCTTGACCCGTACATGTCATAAGAGATAGTTGAAAGAATATAGATCATGATATGCTTTTCATATAAAATCACACTTAACTTAATATAAGACCACAAATGTTGGAATGTCAGCAAAATAAGGAACAAAAGATGAAATCATAGAAAACTTTTGATCTTGGCACCAGGGGATGACCACGAAGGCCATCACAGGTCCTGGTCCTCACCACACCTTGTGGTGTGCCGCTGTGGTGGGTTCCGTGATGGTCGGCCCTGTAGACCCTCATGCAGGTCCTGTACCACTATCCATGTTCACTGATTATGGTACCCTCCACGGAACATGAAGGTCTCCATGGAGGAACTACTAAAACTTCCACTGTAGGCCCCATGATTTACAAGTTGAAGTCTACCCTGACGGAAGACAACCATAGAATATGGTGCCCTTCACGGACCGTGGTAGGGATTTGGTGGGCAGCCTCCCAAAATCCCTTTTCAAATATTTTAAATCCCTTATCATGGAAGTGTACCAAGGACCTTGGTGCCATTGACAGTCCGTAGTGATGGCTCATGATGGTTCCCAGTCTTCAGTTAAATGAAGGGTATTTCGGTTATTCTCTATTCTTTCATTAATGCATGTTGACGTTTTTGGGACTTGATTTATTATGTTATTATACTAAATACTTCTAAGTCTATTCTTTTCCCCCACTAACTCCCAAATAATTTTAAGCCTTCTCTTTCAAGGTACTTTCACGAGTTTGTCTTCTTCATAAAGTTTTGGCTAGGGTTTCTTCAAGAACAAGTCTTGTTTCTCAATTTCTATTTCCAATTTATTCAAGGTATGTGGGGATTTGATCCATGGGTTCCTTACACACATTATGTCCCAAGGTTTTTATTCGAAATCATATTAATTTTAATTGGGTTTGTAACACTAGTTTGATGAATTACATTGAGTTGTTTCTATTATGTTTTTAATCATTATAAATAATCATTATAAGTATGTTCCTATATCAATTGCATGATTATAGGATGAATTATGAAATCCCATACATTAATTTGTTTTCAAGGATGATATACCTGAATTATGATTATGAATCTCAATGATCTTCAAGTATTTCATGGTTTTGAATCAAAGACTAGCCCACACCAAGGTGAGGCACATCTTTTCCAATGTCGAATATCACGGTTAAGATCCCAAAAAGCTTTCTTTTTGAAGATGGATGGGATTTGATAATTTTTCAATTAACTATGTATATGCGTTTTACTCTAAATTGAAGTATCAACTATGATCATGGATTACTATTATGTTCAAGTTATGAATTCCGTACAAGTTATGAAGAAAGATAACTTAGGATCCTTAATTGGTGACCTATAAACCTAGTGACATGAATTATGCAAGTATGATATTGTGATATTTAAAGGCTCATGCTAACATTCCAAGTATGACATAAAAATGAGCTATTCTATGAATTATGAAGTTTAGAAATAAGTTTATGATATATACTAAGTATGATTACTATGTTATATATTTCGTGGGATTTGACTTAGCATAGAATGATGACTTGAGGTTGGAGCTCGACCTACGGGCTTCTTATATAAAGTCTCTTGTCTCATAACTACGCGCCACCATAGGATTGCCTTTATGGCCTAGCTAGTGGGTCCACATATAATTTATGTACATGACCCACCTAGTGGGGTAGGGTCTACCTTAGAAGGTAGATTCCCCGTTCTTCTTTTGTATAGGGAGACATTAAGATTCCATGTTATAGCTCTGATGGTCTTATTTTCGGTTATGGTTATATCCCACACATATGCATACTTTCCTTATGTTCTCTAATGATCTCAATATGTCTTTTAAATGCTTTGATCACTATGGTTTTCACATGAATTTACCTATCCTCTTTCATCATATACGTTCTTTGATCATTTTATCTTATGATATATATTGCATGTCATTCCCACATACTCAGTACATTCAAACATACTAACTCATATTTATTGTCTACATTGTCTCATAATGTAGGGTTTGACAATCACGTTCTTACACGTGGTTAGTTGAGATTCCATATTAGTGGAGTTTTATGAGTACTCATCAATCGAGGACGAGTTATGAGTTCTTTCAAGCAAAGACTCTGGCTTCATTTATGATTGAGGGTGAGCTATGGACATGTCTTAGCTTCCACCATTTCTATTTAGTAGAGGCATTTGTCAGACCTTTGTTGTAGAGTCTATGTAGTCAACATTTACTTTACCTTATATATGCTTATGGTATGTCAAGAGACTTGATTGGAGCCCTTTGGGGTTTCGATCATTGGGTTATGACTAGGCCCTAGGTTAGGTCGTGATAAACATAGTATCAGAGCATAAAGTTCAAGTGTACTAGGGAGTAGAGTCTTATTAATTGGTGTAAAGCGCGCTACATCTATGAATAGGAAGCTATAGGGTGCTTTAGTAAATCATCACTTTTTTCATGATCTATGTCATGTTATAGAGTCTATATTAAGACTTCTTGTCCCTAACGCTTATCCTTTCTGATTTTCAGAAAATGCCTCCACGAAGAGCACCTATGCAAAGAGGGGTCAATTCTAATGAGGACCAAGATCTTCCAATCCCTCAAGTCAATATTCCATTACCTGGCCAAGTGACTAATGCAGAGTTCTGAATCGCTATTATCATGCTAGCCCAAGTTGTGTCCAACTAAAGGGTTGCGAGTCCTTCTAATACTCCTACTCCGACTTTTAGGGTGAAGGACTTGTCAATAATGAACCCTTCAGAGTTTTATTATTCTAAAGTTGATGAGGATCCCCAAGAGTTCATCGACAAGGTCTATTAGATAGTGAGCATTATGGGGGTGATGTCGGAAGAGAAAATGGAGTTAGTGGCTTAACAATTCAAGAGTGTTTCTCAAGTATGGTATATTCAATAGAAGATAGAGAGGGTGGACGAAGGACCTATTGAATAGGAACCCTTCAAATTTTCTTTTCTTATTTGTTTTTTTCCTATTGAAATAAGGAAAGAGAAGGTGTTGGAGTTCATCAATCTCCAACAGGCAATATAGGTATGTGGGATTATACACTCAAGTTCACCAAGCTTGCTAAGTATTCTCCTTCTTTGGTTTTCGATCCATTTGCTCGAATGAGTTGATTCATATTGGGGGTATCTGACTTGATTGCTAAGGAATTCCATACCTCCATTCTTATTAAGGAGATCTATATATCCTGGCTTATAACCTTTTCCGAGTAAATTTAGGGAGAGAAACTCAAGGATATGAGAATGAGGTATTCTAAGAGGGTTCGGTATAAAGGTGGTTTCTCAAATGCTAGGTCTGGGGTGGTAGTAGCCATTATTAACATGCTAAGGTCTGGGAAAGAAGGTTGTTAATAATAGGGTGCTATGGCTTGAGGTTCAAGAAGGAGGTGTGAATTCAAGTAGCCCTTCATTTCCTAAGTATGCTAACTGTGGAAAGAATTGTGGAGGGAGATATTTGATGGGAATGGGTGCTTGCTTTGAATATGGAAAGATGGTCCATAGGCAATTCAAGTGCCCTCATGTTGTTAATAAGGGTAGAGAAGGTCATCCGTAAGGACAAGTTCAACAAGGAGGCCAAGTTCAACAAGGTGCCCAAGATCAACTTAAGGGTGGTCAACACAACAACCTATTTTATGCTCTTCATGGTAAGCAAAATGTGAGGGAGACTCCCGATGTGGTTACTGGTATGTTATGGGTATTTCACTATGATGTGTATGCTTTGCTTAATCTAGGTGGAAAATAGTCTTTTGTTACTCCTTATATGTCTATGAGGTTTGATGTTAGCCCTGAAATATTGATGGAGCCTTTTCCATTTATAATCCCGTAGGTGAGTCTATTATGGCTAAAAGAGTCTATAAAAATTATCCCATGTTTTTCTTGTATAAAGTTATCCCTTATGATCTCATTGAACTAGACATGACAAATTTTGACATCATTCTTGGCATGGTTGGTTACATGCCTCTTATGCATCCATTGATTATAGGTCCCGTGGAGTCAAATTTCAATTTCCTAATGAACATATTCTTAAATTGAAGGGTAATGATTTAGTGATTAAGGGTTGATTCATCTCATGTCTTAGGTCTCATAAAATGATTTCCAAAGGGTATATTAATCATATAGTGTGAGTTAGGGATGTTGATTTCGAAACTCCTACTCTTGATTCGGTCCCCATAGTTAATGAGTTTCCCAAAGTATTTCCCAATGATTTTCTCGATGTTCCTCCCAAAAGGGAAATTGACTTTAGCATAGATCTCCTTCCTGATACTCAATTTCTGTTCCTCTCTTCCTAATAGCTCTGACAGAAGTTAAGTAGTTGAAAGAGCAATTGAAGGACTTGTTGGATAAGGGTTCTATAAGACCAAGCATTTCTCCTTGGGGTGATCCCATGTTATTTTTTATGAATTAAGATGGGTAAATCTGAATATGTATAGATTATCGACAATTGAATAAGGTCACCATAAAAAACAAATATCCAATTTCGAGGATAGATGACTTGTTTGATTAATTGTAAAGGACGAGCTACTTTTCAAAAGTAGATCTTCAATTAGATTATCATCTACTCCTAGTGAGGGAATGTGATATTCCAAGGATGCATTTTAGAACTCGATATGGTCACTTTGAATTCTTATTTATGTCTTTTGGACTAACGAATTCTCTTACAGGTTTTATGGTTTTGATGAATAGGGTATTTAGGCAATATTTTGATATGTTTGTGATTGTCTTTATTGATTATATTTTGATTTACTCATGGAGTGAGGAAGAGCATGCCGATCATTTGAAAATTGTGTTGCAAATTCTCAAGGACTGTTAGTTGTATGCAGAGTTAAGAAAATGAGATTTTTGTTAAGTTCAGTTGTTTTTCTTGGTCAAATTATTTTCGCAAAAGGAATTATGATTGATCCAAAGAAGATCGAGGCAGTTAAAAATTGGCCTACACCATTGAGTCCTTCAAATATTCAAAGTTTGTTGGGCTTAACCAATTATTATAGATTATTTTCTAGAAGGTTTTTCTTCCATTCCATCGCCCTTGATTTATTTAACTAAAATGAAGGTGAAATTTCAATGGTTTGAAGCATGTGAGAAAAGCTTCCAAGAGTTGAAGGATAGACTTATCTCTGCTCTGATGTTGATTTTACCTGAAGGTTCCAATGGTTTTTTTGTGTACTGTGATGCTTCCAGAGTTAGTATTGGTTGTGTCCTAATGCAAAATGGTAATGTGATAGCTTATGCTTCCAGGCAAATCAACGTACATGATAAGTATTATCCAACTCATGACTTGGAGTTGGCGGCGGTGGTATTTGATTTGAAGTTGTGGAGGCTCTATCTTTATGGTGTCCATGTAGATGTGTTCACCAATCACAAGAAATTGCAATATGTATTCATTCAAAAGGACTTGAATCTTCGACAAAGGAATGGCTTGACTATTGAAGGATTATGAAATGAATATGTTGTACCATCCGGGTAAGAAAAATATGATTTCCAATGCTCTTAGTAGGTTGTCCATGAACAGTGTTGCTCATATTAAGGATAAGAAGAAAGAGCTAGTTCGGGATGTTCATATATTAGCCCATTTGTGTGTTCGATTGGTCGATTCTAAAGATAGGGGTGTCATTGTGCAAGATTGTTCCGAATCATTTCTTGTGGAGAATGTAAAGGCAATCCAACATAGTGATAGTTTTGGTTGAATTGAAGAAAGCGGTTGCCGAAAAATCCATTAAGGCTTTCTCCCAAGAAGGAGATAGTGTTTTGAGATATCATGACCAATTATGTGTTCCCAATGTGGATAGCTTGGAAGGTAATATACTGACCAAAGCACATAGTTTTCAATATTCTATTCATCCCAGTTCCACAAAGATGTGTCGAGATTTGAGAGAAGTATTGGTGGAATGGCATGAAAAGGGATATTGCGGAATTTATGGCTAAGTGTCCCAATTGTCAACAAGTAAAGGTTGAGAACCATAAACTAGGAGGTTTGGCTCAAGATATTGAGATTCCTACTTGGAAGTGGGAAGCCTTGAATATGGACTTTGTTATGGGTTGGCCTCGTACAAGTAGGCAACATGAGTCCATTTGGCTGATTTTTGAATGAGTGACTAAGTCAGCTCATTTTGTCTCAGTTAAAACTTCATAGTCAGCTGAGGACTATTCTAAATTGTGTATTCGAGAGTTGTTCAAACTTCATGGTGTCTCATTGTCTATTATTTCGGATTGAGGTACTCAGTTTATATCTTAGTTTTAGAGATCTTTTCAAAAAGGACTTGGTACCCAAGTGAATCTTAGTACAACTTTTCATCCACAAACGGATGGTCAGGCTAAGCATACCACTCAGACATTACAGGATATATTGAGAGCATGCATAATTGATTTTAAAGGAAATTGGGATGACCATTTGCTATTGGTAGAGTTTTCTTATAATAACAGTTATCACTCAAGCATCGAAATGGCTCCATTTGAAGCTTTGTATGGTAGGCGGTGTAGATCCCATATTAGTTAGTTTGAGGTAGGTAAAGTTGCTTTGATATGATCCAAGTTGGTATTTGATGCTATGGAGAAAGTTAGACACATTAGAGAAAGATTAAAAATGGCCCAAAGCCGATAAAAGTTTCTGTTCAGACGTGAGGAGAACAAATCTTGAATTTGAAGTTAATGATACGATTTACTTGAAAATTTCACCCATGAAGGGTGTAATGCATTTTCATAAGAAAGTAAAGTTAAGTATCATTATGTTGTCCCATATCAAATTTTGAGGGGAATTGGTAAGGTGGCTTATGCATTGCATTTGCCTCCAGATTTGGCATCGGTGCATCCAGTGTTCAATGTGTCATTATTAAGGAAGTTTATATGTGATCCTAGATCCATTGTGCCATTAGGCAGTATTGAGGTTAAAGATAGTCTTTCTTATGAAGAGGTTCCAGTTGAGATCTTGGGCCGACAAGTTAGAAAGTTGAGAAATAAAAAAATAGCTTCAATTAAAGTGTTATGCGGGAATCAAGAGGTTGAGGGTGCAAAATGGGAGGCCGAAGCTAATATGATGTCCTGATATCCTCATTCTTTACTTTTGTGCTAAGTTGAGGTAGTTAGTTCTTTTATGATCCAACCAGCCCATATCATGTGTTTTAGTTGTTCTTATACTTTCATATGCATTCATGTTCATGAAATAAGTTTAAAGTTATATTTTGAATTGAGATTAACTTCAGAAAGTGTTTCCAAGGCTAGGAGCATGCCTCAATACCACTAGCCATGCAGCTCTTGACAGACCGTGGTGGGTTTCGTTGTGTCATTCCTGTAGGCCACACTATAGAGCCAGTACCACCATGGTCCACAAACCATGGTGCACTCCATGGACTGTGGAGGAAGTTTTGAAACTCTTCTCTACAACTCCCAAGATTTCAAGTTTGAGTCAATCATCATGGACATCACCATGGGCCATGATGAGAATAATAGACCATGATGATTTCTCCCTAGTGAGTCCTAGTCCAATTAAATGAAGGTTACTCCATTTATTTCCCTACTCTTTCATTAATTTATACAGACGCTTTTGGGACTAGGTTCATTAAGAAATCATCCTAAATACTCCTAAGTCTATTTCATTCTCTCATTAACTCCCAAACAACTTTAAGACTTCTCTCTCAAGGTTCATTCACGGGTTCACCTTCTTCATCAAGTTTGGCTAGGGTTTATTCAACAAAAAGTCTCATTTTTCAATTCCAAGTTCAATTTCATTCAAGGTATGTAGGGATTAATCCATGGGTCCCTTTCATCCATGGAGTCGCAAGATTTCTACCCAAAATCTCATGAATTTCAATTGGGTTGTAACCCTAGTTCATGAATTGCATTGGTTTGTTTAATTTATGTTCTAAATCATTGAGAATGATTATTATAAGCATTTTCTACATGAATTGCATGATTTTAAGTTGAATTACGAATGTCCATTCATGAAGGTATTTTCAATGATGATATACATGAAGTATGATTATGCAGTTTAGTGATTTTCGGTATCATTATGGTTTTTCATTCAAATTTACTATGTATATGAGTTATACCCTAATTTCAAGTATGTATTATAATCTTGATCTACAAGTATTTCAACTTATGAATTTCATGCAAATATGAAGAAAGGTGACTTAAGTCCCTATGTGGTGACTTACGACCTAATGACATGAATTATGCAAGTATGATTTCTAATGATGAAAGGCCAATACTTACATTGCAAATATGTTATGAAATGAGCTAGTCTATGAATTATGAAGTTTATGACAAAGCTATGATATATGCTAAGTATGATTACTATGTTATATATTCCATGGGATTTGACATACCGCTGAGTAAACTTTGAGGTGGGGGGCCTACCAGAAGCCTTAGTAGATACCTCAAGTCTCTTCTACGTGCCATCATAGGTTGCCTTCATGGCCTAGCTAGTGGATCTCCATATAACGTATATATATGACCCACCTAGCAGGGTAGAATCTACCTTGGTAAGTAGATTCCCCTTTCTTCCATTGTATGGGGATACATCGGAATTCCATGTTATATCTCGTATGGTATTCTTATCGGTTATGATCCTATCCCACTTATGTATATGATCTTTAGATATTTATGACTTAACCATGTATTTCAAATGTTTGATCATTTGGGTTTCATCATGACTTTACTCATCCTTTCTATCATGTTTTGGGTAAGTCCTCACATATCAAGGACTAGTTATGAGTTGTTATTTCTTCTTCAAATAACTTTTAATTTCTTTATAATTTAAGGGTGAGATAGGGACATGTCTTAGCCCCCACCCTTCGTGTGTAGTAGAGAATATTATTGGACTAAGTCAAGGAGTCTATGTAGTTATGTTTACTCTTTTTTTAAATCATGTTTAGACTCTTCTTATGTTGTTTCCATGCTTTATTTTACGTTATCCATGCTTATGATATGTCAAGAGTCTTGGTTAGAGCCCTTCGTCTAGACCTTAGGTGGGACCGTGATAATGAGCCTTAGATCTGAAGCTATAATTACCATGAGACCGATGGTCATTCTCGTAGTTTAATTGTGGTACACTACCTGAAGATGGTTTATGACTGGATGATCTCTTTTGAAAGAAAGAACTGTTTCCATTTCCACCCTTTTGATGTTGAGTCTCATTACCTGCGGACTTAGATTTCTTGCTCTAGTGCTTCTCCCTATCCTTCTTTTTGTTCTCCTTAACTTGCTGAGCATACACCATAAGTTTAGAGGTGTCTATATCTGAAATCAACAAGTCTGTCTGACAATCCTTCTACACATTTATCCTCAGGACAGAAACAAACTTCCTTATTTTTGGTCTCACATCTAGAACAATCTCCAGAGCATACTTGGACAGCTAGATAAATTTGAGGTTGTACTATTTAATAGTCAACCCCTCTTCCTTTAAGTTTGCGATCTCATCAACCTTTGCTTCCCTCAGCTCTTATGGATAGAAGTGTTATAGAAATGCATTTTTGAACTTATCCTAAAAATCAGGCTCAACATCCTCACCATGAATCTCCTCCCACTCGTTGTACTAGACATTAGAAACATCCTTCAGCTGACAGGAAACAAGTTCAACTCCCTATATTTGAGTCACATGCATTGCCTTTAGGATCTTCCACTGTTAGGACCCGACCTAGGGCCTAGTCATAACACGATGATTAAAACCCTGAAGGGCTCCCACAAAGCCTCTTGTACATATCATAATAAATCATAAGGTAAAGCAAAAGAGAAAATATCCTAAGAGAGTCTAAATCATGAATAATAAATGAAGAATGTCACATGACAACATAGACTCGAAACATTTGTCCAATCTCTACATATGAGTATGGGCGTGGGCTAAGATATTTCCCTAGCTCACCCTCAATATGAAACATAACAAAAGTCTTTGAAAATAGTAACTAACTAGATAACTAGTCCTCGATAAATGAGGACTCACCACATTCGCTGGATAGGAAAGCTTAACTAGTCACGTAGATAAGTGTGATCTTCAACCTCAACCCTACATTATGAGATAGTGTAGGCAAAAAATATGAATTAGTACGTTAGAATGTACTAAGTATGTGGGCATGACATGCAATGGTCAAGCAAATCACATGATAAGATGAGATAAGTAAAGATATAAGAAAATTATATTGAACAAAGCATTTAAAAAGCATAATTTAAAATCATAGCATACCTAAGAGATCATACATATGTGGGATAGAAACCATAATCGACAATAAAACCATGCGAGTTATAACATGGAATCCCGTTGTCTCCTCATACAATGAAGAAAAAGGGGAATCTACTTGCCAACGTAGACTCTAACCCGCTAAGAGGGTCATGCATATGCTATATGTAGATCCAATAGCTAGGCCATGAAGGCAACCTACGGTGGCACGTAGTTATGAGACAAGAGACTTTATATAAGGACCCTTTATTTTGAGCCCCCACCTCAAGTCCATATTCGATGCTAAGTCAAATCCCACAGAACACATACATAGCATAGAAATCATAATATCATATATCATAGTCATTATCATAGGTTTAAAATCATATAGTAGCTCATTTTCATAACATACTTGTAATGTGAAAATTGTCCTTTCATCATTACAATCATACATACATAGACATGATTCATACTTAGAATTTCATGATATAACTTATACTTGAAATTTAGGTAAGACATAAATGCATGATTAATTGACTTGAAAATAAAATTAACTTGAAAACATGCATGCTCATAAACTTTATATCCACCCATACATAATTCATATACATAATATCATTAAGAAGTATAATTGAAAATACTCATAATTATCATCATGGAAAACTCTTCAATTTAATGCAATAACCATCAATTTATATCAAAATAGACTTATGACCATACTTTGAATCATAATTCATCCAACAGGAGTAGAGATCATAAGACCCATAAAATACTATACATTAATTTGATAGAAAACCTTGAGAAATTTATTGAGCTTCATCGATGAAAGAATCCATGAATCAGTACCCACATACCTTAAGTGAGAAAACCAAATAATTTGGAAGAACTTGAGAGTTTTGATGAAGAGATTGAGTAAATTTACTTGAAGTCTTCAACGGAGTCCTGGAGAGTCTTTTGTAGAGAGAAAAATATTTGAGTAAGTGAATTGTAGAACAATGAATATAATTAGAGGTTTAGTTTAATTTATAGAGTTGAATTAGGTACTAAAATTATCTAGGTTTATTAGCTAACAATTTGGGAAATGTCTAAAATGCCCTTACTAAATATCCAACTCAGCCAGAAAACCCTTACCAGGTCCATGATGCAGACTTGTCACGGACATATTTATTTTGTACAGTTTCTTGAGAAATCTATCCTTCAATCTACGAGTCCTACAAATCCACCGAAACTATTTTCCTATAGGTTTTGACTCCCTGATCGATATTTTGAACTCATATTTTCCAAATAGATTAAGGATTATGTGTTACATGAGCGGCCTAATCACAAGGCATTCTTAAGGCACTTGTGAGCATTTTTGAGGGATGTTACATCCACATTTCATCAATAAAGTTCTGAGGATCCTCCTAAACTCTGGACCTAGTGAAAACTAGTTGGTTTACCTTAGAAAGACTCTAATTCTTTTAGCAACAGATGGCTCTTGAGAACTAGAGCTAGGCACTAGAGTATTCTAATAACCACACTAAATATCCATCAATTGAGTGAGCATAAAAATTTACTCTTGGAGAGTTTCTCTAATCGGCAACCATCACTTATGAGCTACGTGATGATACAATGAAATATTGTCATTGCCATAGTCATCTAATTCATTTCTAGGATAAGGGGCGCAACTCATCTCATGGATCTATATAAAAAGCTCTCATGAGGCTAGGAGGAGTCGCCTAAATGAATAACACGATCTTATCCTATGCTGACTACGTAGTTTATAGGGTTTTAGTTATTTTATACTATTACCCAAATCGATGCTCAATACTACTCCCATAAATATATTTATTATGTTTATATCTCAAGTGAGTGTATGTACATAATTAACTCATTTAGTCTCAATAGACTTTTCTCAAAACTCAACTCTTCTCAAAACTCAACTCTTTTCAACTCATCACTTCTATTTAAAATAGGTATATTTGCAACTCAATAAATGCATTTAAATCATAGTTGGACTTCTCAACTCAATCTTAAAATAGATATTTAAATTCATTAATACTCAACTCAATTAAATCAATATTGATCATATCAAATAGTAAGTAAGAGATTTCTCAAAATTCAACTCATGGTCAAATTCTTTCTCAATTAAAAGAGGAAACGTATCATTCTTTAAACTCAAAACAATGCATAAAAATAATTAATGTAACAAATCCACTAGGGTTCATGTGAATGAAAACATGAATAGAAATTTCATGAACTTGAACTTATATGAATGATCACAATATCAACTAATATATGAGGAACTCAATGAAAGATTCATAATCAACTCAAAACTCAATATACAGGCTTGAAACTCAAACTGAAAACTCATCTTGATTGAATGAAGATATGGGGCATGGGTAAAAACTTAGTCCAACGTTATGATTAGTCTAACATACCCGGAACAATGATTATCTAAGCGAAACTCGAAGATCTTTCTTGAAACGCTTGAACTCTAGCTTCTCCTCGTCTCTCCAATTCTTTTTTCTCAAAAGATTCTATGTAATAATGAGAGAAAAACCTCGTTGGGTACTTATAAGGGATTAATTTTATTCCCAAAATCTCAATATTTTGATAGGGAAATGGTAGGATAATACTGGAATACCCCTCACTAAAGCTGGGTGAAGCAGTCTACAGGTGACCCTTCACGGACTATATAAACCTTCATGGCCTGTGAAGGTGTCCATGATAGGGTCCACTTTAACTTCTTTAATGGGCTTGGTTCATCATTTCCACGTCTAGTAGAGGTTTCCACAAATAATTAAGCGGCCCATGAAGTTGACTGGGATAAAGGGGGTTTTTACTAATCACTTCCACTGCTCGTGGGGGGCCATTGTGTTACTGCCAGCTACTTTTCTCAACTCTTTTCTTGGTTATTCAGGATCAATCTAACTGATAATGGTACAGGGTGTTACAGAAGCACATCATATCCCCTTGGGATAAAGTCTCAACGTTGTTTCTAAGAAACGCTTCCTTTAGTTCAACTAAGATTGGATCCTTATTTTATTTTTCCATAACATCACTCACAAGAGAAGATTATGAACCATTCTTCACAATAACTCAACCATCCTCTATACCAATTAAAAAAACTCCCAAATGGGCAAGTCTATGAACATTACAAACCAAATCCTTTTTTTCATACTCAACAGGAGAAACACTACCCATATATAATTTACTAAGAGCATTTTCCCTAACATTAGCTTTACCTGGATGGTACAACATACTCATATCATAATCCTTCAATTAAAGCCATATTCTTTGGAAATGATTCAAATCCTTTTGAGTAAACACTAATTGTAAATTCTTATGACCGGTGAACACATCTATACGAACACCATAGAGATAATACCTCCAACTCATCAAGGTAGAAACTACCTAAACTAACTCAAGTTTGTGAGTCTGGTAACTCTTTTCATGAACTATGACCTTTCCATGTTGCATCAACACACAACCAAGACCAATTCTGGAAGCATCAAAATACACCCATAAAACCATGTGAACCATTTGGTAGAGTAAAAACTGGGACTATAGTAAATTAAGTCTTCAACTCTTGTATATTCTTGTCATAAGCATCGAACCACTAAAACTTAACTTTATTTTGAGTCAAATTGTTCAAAGGAGATTTAATAGAAGGAATTTCCTCTAGAAATGATCTAATGTAATTAGTAAAATCTAAGAAACTTCTTATATCTGAGGTAGAAAGAGGTCTAGGCTAGTTCTTAACTGCTTCAGTCTTTTCTGGATCAACTTGTATGCCCTCTCCAAAAAAAATATGGAAAAGAAACAATACCAACCTCAAAATCTATAAGACAATCGTAAATGGTCTACATGCTCATCCTCTATCCAAGAATAAATCTAGATGTCATCTATGAAAACAATGATGAAGATATCCAAATAGTATTTGAACACCCTGTTCATCAAATCCATAAAAGTTGTAGGAGTATTCGTTAGTCCAAAATATATAACCAAATATTCATAGTAACCATGCCAAGTCCTGGAGGTTGTCTTTGAAATGTCACATTCTCTAATTCTGAGCTGGTGATAGTCGGATCTAAGGTCTATCTTCAAGAAGAAATTGGCAACCTAAAGATAATTGAAGATTGATATCAAGCATATATCGCTATACAAGATCAACTTGGTGATTTTTTGAAAAATGGATACCAAGCAATTTCTCTATCTTATTAAGCTAACCTGAGTGACCAATAGAAGTAGAGACTGCAGAGGATTTAACAAGATTTCAAGGCTTACTCTCAAATTCATAGCAACATTAGAAGTCACATATAAAAGATTCACATATGGATCTAATCAAGTATAAACATTAATATAAAAGACTCATAACCTACCAGTAACCACATCAGGGGAATTCTCCTGATCCTATTAAGTCTAAAGAGCATAAATCTTGCCTTGGTGTTATCCACCACTAGAACCAGATGAGGTACCCTACTGATTCAGACAACCTAAAGCATTAGGTTGAGCCTGCTGATGAATATCTAAACCCTTGCTAGTAGCCGAAGTGAATCCCTCAATCTATGACCAGTCTTACCAAATCCATAACATCCATGGCTCTTACCACACTTCTGACATGTGAGAAAGGAAAATCCACTAGAAGAATTTCTATATATATTATGGCTTGGCATCCTAACTTTGTTATAGTTAGGAACCAGAGCACTAGTCAAAGTTGGAATGGGCTGGAATACTTCTTACGAGATTGAGAATGTAAACCACTATTAGATCTCTGATGAGAGTAGTCATCACTATCTTTTTGAGCCCTCTTAGTCTCTCTAGAACTCTCTTGAAGCTTCTCTTCCTCTATTTGTTAAGCATGAATCATCAACCTAGAAATGTTTATTTACCGGATCAACATAGTTTTTCTACATTTCGTCACAAAGTCTCTAAGACACCAAAAATAAATTTTACACATACGGACCCTAGAATTAGCAACCAAAGCATATTCTTTTACACTCAAATTGTCTTTACTCAAGTTAATAACTCTTTCACCATTGCCTCTCTCATCTTGAGAGGGAAAAATCAATCGAGAAAAGTACCTTTGAACTTGTCCCAATATAATAGACCCAATTTAATAAACCTTTCCTCTTTTCAAAGTGTGAACCAAATTTATTCCACTCCCTTCATATTATAAGAGGCTAACTCAAAACTCTTAACCAGTGTGATGTCCATGATCTCAATAATCTTTGAAATACCCTAGAAAAAATTTTGTGGATCCTCATCCACCTTGGAATAATGAAATCCTACATGGTTCATTTGAGTGAAGTCTCGAACAATAATTTGCACCATACCCACATTTGAATTCACAGGAGCTATAATTTCATTTTTTACTTGGGCAGTCATCGCTTGGGGTAACACTTGGAAACAAACCCTAAACTTAGGGTTGACTGACTTTCTTGGCCAAAGTATCAATCTAAGTCGAAATTGCTTCTTGTTCCACATTTTGATTCCTTCTTGGGGGGGCTCTTCTTGGAGTCATGTTACTAAAAATGTATAGAGCATGAGTTAGAAGAAATATTTATAGAGTTACACTCTATTGCACGACTGAGAGTAGTTAGAAGGAAGCTTTATGGAGTTACATTCTATCTCATGACTGAGAGTATAAAAGAATTAAAGTATTTCTTAAAGGTCTCATAACCTCCCTTCCATAGATGTGGCATACTTCTCACCTATGAACAAGTCTCTACTTAGACACCCTAAGACACTAGAATATAATGCTCTAAATACCAACTTTTTCAAGACCCAAAACAACCCCTTAGGAGTGACATGGTGTCTAGAAACTTAAGAGACCCAAAGTTAACCACATGGCATAGTATGAGACTAAGATAACATATATAAACAAAATAACTCTAAAATAGGGATAAAAGTCTGAAACATATCGACATAAGCGAAAATCTAAACTAACTGTCTGGAAGCCTCTAACGATAATGAGTTGCTAGACATGTGTCTAGCTCACTCAAACAATATGAAAACTGAAGTAAAGTATGAAATAAATATAAAAGAATCATATGTGGTATATCCCTGAACCATGAGGACTTACCAAAGTAGTGAAATGATGATAACAGTTCGTACTAACCATGGGCTTGATGAGATGTGTCAAAACCTATATTATGAAATAATATAAGCAAAAAAGTATGCAGTCAGTACTATAGAATTTACTTAGTATGGAGAAATGCCTAAACATAACGTAAAACTGATGATCTGATTTTGAAAACATTATACAAGGTCATGTAATTCTAAAAGTCATAACATGTGTGGGAGGTATCTTTAATAGACATATAACTATATGAGCTACAATATTAAGTATGGTGTATTGCCTCACCAAATAGGCCCAATATGTTTGCCAAGGTATAAAGGTATGAGTGATGTGCTAATCTGGATCCACTAACCTAATGTCCAATCGGGACAAACCTACAGTGGCAGTTAGTTCTAGGACAAAGGGATTGTTACTAAAGGCCTCATGCCTCTAGTAACAAGTGAGCTTTCATCCCTAGTCTACTCGGTGCTAAGTAAATTTCTAATGGAAAACAGGTATAATCATAGGAAACAGTAAGAATCTGGTAATACATAATCATTCATGAGAAATTTGATAATCATAAAACTAGTTTCTTGAAATCATGATAAATAACATAATCTAAGAGATAAGTTATTTGAAAG